>NC_056735.1:1698211264-1698313764 GCF_019279795.1 Protopterus annectens
AACAACGCTAACCGCTGCACCACTGTGTTCTCCCTATATTTATCATAGTTGGTATTTTTTCCTATTTACATGATTATTGTATTTCTTGTTTACCATTGTTGGTATTTAACAGTTCCTCTTATTGTTTAAAAAAAAGCTTAGTTTAGTACTTCTGTTATTATTATAATTTCTTTGTCAGAATGTCAGAAAAATGTCCTTCAGGATTTAAAAGGTGTGATAAATGTGGACATACATTGCCTTATTCAGATGCCCACAATCTGTGTGTATATTTCTTGGGTCTGGATCATTTGCAACAGGATTGGAATATCTGTCATGGGCTCAACAGCGAGCACTAGCTGAGAGTGAAAACAAATTGATTTTGAAAGTCTTGCTGCCAACTTCTTTCTCCACGGCCATTGCTGGGGTTCAATCTCCCAAACACAAAGCTAGAGACCCTACAAAAAGGTCAAACATCCTTAGTCTTCAGCCTCTTCTTCTTCTTCAGAACCTGAAAAGAAGAAAGAGAAATTGGATCCAAAATTACTCACACTCTGGCCATCATCAGATCTGATCAAGCCTGTTTCTACACCCTCGGATCTGAAGCTTTTACTGAGGGCTACGTATTCTTCTAGCCTGGATTCAGTCACATGCAGACTGATTTCTCCCATTTTAGAGAAGTGCTCCAAATCACTATCCCTAGCATCTTCTCATTCCTCCAAGAGTCTCGCGGAAGTGGATGTGGAGAGGATGATGAGGAAAGTCTTCACAGTGCAATTTCAGATGGGAGTTCTTATGACTCCTACCCCTTCATGTCAGGAAGTCAGATAATCTACCACTCCACTCATTACAGCTCCTTCTCTAATCCAACCTTCTGTTTTAGAGTCCTTAAACATGAGTGTTCTGGGTCCATTTGGTTCAGATCCAAAGAAAGCACCTTCTTCAGATCCAAATATTGCTCTGAGTGTAAGGACTCTGGCATCCTCTGAGCCAGATGACTGTCGGAGCTGAAGCATCCCTATTGGATTCAAGAGGTTGGAGTCAAGTCCAAGGTTTTTGGAGCCATATCTTCCTCTTGGAGCCTCAGCAATGGACAGCTTGGCTTCAACTTCCACCTCAGGTGGATTGTTCTCAGGTAGGAGGGAGGTGACAAGCTAGAAACGATCTGCCTTTGAAGTTATGAAGACAGTGTTCTCTGCTCCAGCAGGTCAGATGGGTCCTACTCCCTCAGATCTACCCTCTACATCTCAGATGACTTTGCACCATGATCCTCAACATTCTACCACCCCCATGGGCGACCAACTCAAAACTTCCAGAATACCCAGCAGGGTATTCTAATCTCTCCTGATACTTCACTGGACCACCCCACCAAGGAAGTCCTTAGGAAGAGGAAGTGCAAACGTAGATACTTGGACTCTCCCCAAGAGTCAGTCATTGAGGATACTGGTTTTGTTGAAGGAGATGGGTCCCCAAAATCACCACCCGATGACATCTCATTTAGAGACATTCTTGAAATCCTTAAGTAGAAGGGTGTCTGGTCTTCCCAGGACCATTTTCCAGAGGAAGCCTTTGGAGCCAGCCCATCTACCTCCAGTGTTACTCCATCCACCAATGATCTAATTGACTTGATCTCTAGGCTGGCATGGAAGGAACCTGATATGGTTGAGCCAATTCCTTAATATCAGACAAGATGCTGGCTCCACTAGTAGGCAAGGAATTTTGGGGTAAAGGGGTGCCAGTAGATGTCATGGTCATGGTGGCAGCTACAGAAAAGGAACTTGTAGAACAGAGTTCCACTGTCCATTCTCCTGACTGAGTCTAGGGTGATTGACAGATTTAGGAAGTGTCGAAACAGTTAAAACAAGAAAACCATGGAGGAGACACAAATGCACTTCTTTAGCTCTGTTGTTCACTATATTTGACTTGAACTTCTTCATAAAAGATGTGGGAAGTATGTTTATGCTTCAGCAACTTTTGCACTCGGAGGAGACACAAATGCACTTATTTAGCTCTTTTGTTCTCTATATTTGACTTGAACTTCTTCATGACAGATTTGGGAAGCATGTTTATGCTTCAGCAACTTTTGCACTCAGATCACTGAACTATCTGACATATTTTATGAAGCTTAAAAGAGATTTGATTAAAGAGCTGTTGAAATCTTTTTCTGGATCTGAAACTTCTAAGGCTCATAGGTTCATCGGTAGGTACTAGGCTATTAGCCCTAGGGCCTATATAAGCCTAGCCAAAAAGGTACCCCGGCTTTTGCCACCCAAGAAAATTATTTTCCTGTGGCCCTGTCGAGCAGAGTCACAGAAGTGATCCCTGGGGTGAATTTCCTATTTCCCATCAATCATCAAGACTTTTCTTGAAGAGTGCTAATGAGGAGCTCTGTTTGACATAGATAGGTAGTCTGTTCCAGAGTATGGGATGTCTCTGGGACAGGAATCTATCCCTCCAGCATGTTCAGTTTATTGTGGTGACAAGGTTTAGGTCCCTAGAGCGTGTAGCTTGGAGGGATTGGGATTTCTTTAAGTGGCGCATGTCCAACAGCTCTGGGTTTGACATAGCTTTGTATGTTAGGCAGAGATCGCCTCTGAGTAGGCGATATGCGATGGAGTAAAGCTGGAGTTTTTTGAGACGGTCTGCGTAGGGCATCTGTTTAACACCAGTAATCCTCTTTGTGAGGTATTTCTGTGGCCTTTCCAGTTGTTGTAGATGTCTTGTTAGGTACATACCAAAAGGGGCGTTGTACTCTATAATGGGTCTAATGAGTGATGAGTAGATGGGAACAATGACCTCTTTTTTCCTGGATGAGAAACCCTTTGTGATGAGGTGAGCCACGTAGAAGGATTTCCTGACCACTGTGGCGATGTGATTATCAAAGGAGAAACTACTGTCCACCTGTGTCCCAAGGTCTCTTATCACACTTTCGACATTAATTAGACTACCACTTATGTGGTAGTTCATAGGTACAGAGTTTTTACCAAAGGGGATGACGATACACTTTTTGCCATTGAGCTTCAGGCCATGGCTTTGACACCAGGTATCTGTCGCAGTGAGGCCCTTTTGTAGTATGTCCACATCATTAGGAGTTTTGATTATGGCTCCTAGTTTGCAGTCATCTGCAGACTTTGTTAGCCAAAGACCTTCTGTGTTAGCCTGTACTTCAGAGAAGTAGATACCAAACAGGAGAGGACCCAGGACTGAACCCTGTGGTACTCCACTTATCACTGGTCTGAAGTCGGATCTGGAGTCTGCTACTTTCACAGTGTGGGTTCTGTCCGTGAGCCAGTTGGCAACCCATCTTGGCTCAATCTTCATTAGTCTGTTAGTTGACTACCCTACAAGCTATACCTAATTCATCCATGAGGATTATCTCACATGCTGCAGAAGGTACCTCAAGGGCTATGTGTTCAGGTATTTCCATAATAAGGCATGCCTGAATGCACCTGTGTGATTTTGTGTAGCCCTTCAAGTCCTCATTCATCTATGCTCCTTTTGACAGCTCTTCTTTGTTTTGCCCCACAGAGAAGGACATACTCTCCAGGTGTAAGAAAGATGGAAAGACCTCTCTGCAGTGGGTGGTGTTTTTTGACCCCTCAAGGGACCTTTTCCAGGAATCAATGGGGAGGTCAAAAATGTGGTTCTGAAAGTCCCAGGGTACTTTCCAGGACGCACATGGAGATAGTTCTCCCGAGGCAGAGGGGGGAGCTATAATGGAAGGGCATGCACCCATGGCAGAGGAGGTCCACAAAACTAAGGGTGTAGAGATTCCTTTTCTACCAGACCCTTTCAGCACTCCTGAAAGGAGGCCTGATTGTGCACCTCTGGAGACAGTTGGGGGTCACTTATCTCTGCATCAGAGAGCCTGGCTAGATATAACAAAAAAAAGACAGTTGGGAGCAGAGAATTATTTCCAGAGATTATATAATTCCCCTTTCCCTCCCTCCTCTATTGTCAAGAACATTTCTTGATGTTCCACACAGTCAGAGGAAAGAAGAAGCATTAGAGATTCAAAAACAGTTAAGAAAAAGAGTCATCCAAGAGGTTCCACCAGACCAAATAGAATCTGGAACTTACTCAAGATTATTTTTAGTGTCAAAGAAAACAGGAGACTAGAGACCAGTTTTGGATCTCAGTGTACTGAATGAGTCAGTTTGACACACAAAGTTCCAGATGGTCATGGTTCAGTCCATTCTGCCCTTTTTTGGGCAAGGATGACTGAATGTGCTTGATAGATCTTCAGGATGCGTACTACCACATACAGATGAACAGATGATCCAGAAGGTACTTACACTTCCAGCTGGGAGCCAGTCATTATCAGTTCAGAGCACAGCCCTTTGGCCTCACATCAGCCCCCAGATTGTTCACCAAGTGCATGGTAGTGGTAGAGCTCACTTGAGACTGCAAGGATTCTGGGTGGTTCCATATCTAGATGACTGGCTCATTACCTCCCTGACCAGACACTGACTGATAGAAGCATGAGATCAAGTGCTACAGACCTGTTAACATCTCAGAATAACTTTAAATTTCAACAAGTCTGACTGATAACCAACCCATACATTAAAATTCATAGGAGCAGCATTCAGCACAGTATCTATGGTAGCTTCTCTTCCACTGTCAAGAGTGCAGATGATAAGGATGCAGGTTAGGAAAATGATTTTCAGTAACAAAATTTCAGCCCAGTTGATTCTGCAAGCCCTGGGGTCAAGGTCAGTGGCAATAATTTTAGCCCCTTTAGCGGGATTCCACATGAGAATTCTACAATGGATGCTAGCTATACAGTGGTCAATACTTTCTCAACCTATGTCAGTTAAGATTAGAATAATTCAAGCATGCAAAAGATACCCTTGTTGGTGGATGCAATCACAACAGGTAATACAAGGCTGTCCTTTCATCCTCCCTCAGGCCAAGGCCATAGTGACTACAGACATTTCCCAGATTGGGTAGGGGGGCATTTTCTGGGGAAAAAAGTTCAAGGTACTTGGTCCCCCAAAGAGATCAACTTGCATATCAATGTTCTGGAGTTGACAGTGGTGCTTTTGGCATTGCAGGCATTCCAAGACTCTCTCCCTCTCTGAATAATTGCAATCCAGACAGACAACATGTTAGTAGTTTGGTACATCAACAAACAAGAGGGAACCAAATCTTATCCACTGTGTCAAGAAGGCATCAAGGTGTGACAATGAGTGATATCTTCCAACCATTTTCTAATAGCAATGCATATTCTAGGGAAATCCAACCTGATAGCAGACAAACAGAGCAGGTCCATCTTACAACCTTATGATTGGTCTTTCAACAGCAAAGTGATGGAAATAACTTTCAGTCAGTGGGACCAGCCTTGCTGCAAACGTTTTGCCTCTCCCATAAACAACAAGTGCAGCAGCTTTTTTTGCCCTTATTCCCCCATCAGAGGAATCATGCTCTACTTCACGACTGGCTCTTCAGTCTTTGTTATGCTTACACTCCAACTACCCTATTTCCCAAATTCCTGCAGAAAGCAGCCTAGTTGAACAGCAAAGGCATTTTCATTGCACCTTACTGGCCTCAACAGGTTTGGTTTCCCTTTTTTTGGCCTCACCTACAGTATCCACCTTGTAATTTGGATCCAACTCCAGACCTTCTGTCCCACTCAACAGGCATGGTTCACCCAGATATCTCAAACCTCAAACTAACAGCATGGTTTCTCCAGTTCCTTTAATAGTCAGACAACCAATGCTCTCTTCCCCTGTTCAGTCCATACTTTTATCTTCCCATAAACCTTCTACTAGGAAACTCTATAAGTGGAAAAGATTTGTTTGTTCGGAAAAGCAAAATCAAATGGACCCCTTCTCAAGTCCAGTTCAATTGGTTCTGAAATTTTTGATGAGTCTATTTAACGGAGGTGCTAGTTCATCAATGATAAAAGTCCAACTCCCAGCAATTTCTAACTTTCATGTTGGATTCCAGAATTCTTCACTGGCTTCCTCTAAGCTGTGCAAAGCTTTTTTTGAGAGGCACTCTCCTGCTAAGCCCCCCTTATAAAGACCCAACTCCACCATGGGATTTAAATTTGGTCCTGCAAACCTTAATTCATTGTGCATTTGAACTGCAGATAAATGTGATCTTAAATTCCTGACCCAGAAAACTCTTTCTAGTTGCAATTATATTGGATAGAAGAATTTCAGAACTTCAAGATTTATTGTTTAAGCCTCCATATTTGATTTTTCATAAGGATAGGGTCATGTTATGTACCAATGCATTTTTTATTCCCAGGGTGGTGTCAGAATCCAACTTCAACCAATCCATTAGCATGCCAGTATTCTTTCCAAAATGTGAAAATAAAGGGGACTATATGCTGCATTTATTGAATGTCCATAGACAATAATGTTTATGTCTACACAGAACAAAATAAATTAGAAAGACAGATCAGCTATTTAACTCCTTTGTACATACCAAATTGGGCAAATCAGTTACAAAGGTAACTCTAGCTAGATGGTTGACAGATTGCATTTAATTTGTCTATAATAAGTTGAATCTCTTTTTACCAAAACCTTTAAAAGCACATTCAACCAGATTTATGGCAACTTCTACTGTGTTCCAGTCTAGAGCTTCTATGGACGATATATGTGCAAGTTGCAGTTTGGTCAAATCCTCATTCTTTTATCAATCATTACAAAGTAAATCTAGTCTTGGGGGGAAGACCAGCCTTTGGATCAACTTTACTCAGGAATATCCTTCCTTAGAGTCCACCCAGGATTTTAGGTAGTTAGGTTAGTTGAGTAATGAATCAAAATTGACAACATCCACCATTTTTAATGACTGCCTTTTGGAGGAACGAGAGGCTTCACGGTCATCAAGGTCCTTTGTGTTGAGCTCCAGTTATGGCATATCAGTATAGTCTTCCTGTCAAGCAGGAAACAAGATCTGAGAGATGTTAGGTGTTGGTGCATAATGGGTAGGGAAGGAGCTCAAGAGGTTTTGGAGGCCATGAGCTAGTATAACAGCTGAGTCAGAGCTGAGGATTGGATCTGAACCCATTAGTTGAGAAAGAATGAAAATGGACAACTCAGATGGAACATTATGGTGAGTACGTAACTTCTTTCTTTTTAACCCCAATTCCTTTACCATGTAATTACTCCTGGCATCACATATGTCATCTACATAAAGATTTAAAGTGTGAGATCCAATGTCATAACATAAACAGGGAGAACAACAGAGATCCAAAAACAGAGCTTTGTGGAGCTCCATATTTCAAGGTTCTTATTTTAGAAACTGTGCATTTGGTGAAACCTGGGATGTTCTACTGGATAGTCAGCAGATCTTCCATTTTTGTGTGCCAGCCCTAAAGTTTAGCAACTCAAGTTTATATAGAAAGAGCATATAATCTAGTATTTTGAATGCATGGGTCACACCCAGAAATATTTATGCAGTACAATGACTGTTATATTTTTATATATTTAGTGATGGTTACTAAGTACAGTACAGTCAATGTACTGAAACTGTTTTTGAAGCCATAGTAAACCATATGTGTTTATGTGGTCATATATTTCCTTGTATAATTATGTATTTTAAATATGCGCATTAATTTGTATTTTGTTATCCACCATCAGTTTTATTTTAATTCTCTTTGTCTGGTATGCTGTATACCTTTGTGTTCTTGTTAAAGACTGTAATGTGTGACAACATACAATGTATTATGAGTAGCTTGTCTGTACTTGTTGAAGACTTTATACCAAACAAAAACATAAATATATTTTTGTGGAGCTTTTCTCCCTGATACTCCACTGAAAATGGGTTACAGCCCAGTAGGACTTTTGCTGGTAAACTAATGTACCTACATACATACATAAATCAATAACATACTAATTTCGTAAATAGTTTTGCAAGTAGACAGAGGTAAGCTATGAATCTGAAATGTTTTGAGCTACTAAGGTGTTGATGTTCAGGCAGAGGTGTTATTATTGCATGATTTCTACTTATGTGGTACAATTCCAGTTGTGAGAGAAATGCCGAAAAGAAGTACAAATAGCTTCACAAGTTAATCTGCAATTAGTCAAATGAAGGAAGGGAGTATTTTGAAAGAGGATGCTCTAGATTTGTTTTCTGCCTTTCCTAATATTCTTTTTAACTTGTTTGGGGGATATTTCTTTAAAGTAAAAAAGTCAGACAAATATTTTATTTATTTAGTTTTTAATTATTGATACTTTGCTAACTGGGTAGGTGAATTGGTCGAGGGACCTTTTTCTGCCCAGACCTGGACCACGATGGCACAGAGAAAAACAAGTAAGAAATGCAGTCAGGAATACAAGGAAGAAGGAAAAAAATACACTGCCATTAAGTCCTTTGACAAAGATTGCATGTGCAATATATACCCAAGGTATGACCCTAGATAAGTAAAAAATAAAACAGCATTTCAAAGAATGCATATATTATTCATGCTAAATATATAATGTAACCTTCATTATGAATACAGAATTGGAACTACATAAATTGCACAGCTAACACCACAATAAAATGTTACTATAGCATAATGGACTAGGACTTAGCATGAGAATGTTGTAAAAAAAGAGATGTAATTATATCTGCATCACTAAGGTAATACTAAAACAGAATAAACCTGCACATTTTAATATGGACAGTGAGATTTTTAACGATTGTCCAAAACTGTTTTGGAATGGACAGAGGTTTCTACTGATGTGGTACTATTCCACAATGTAGGTCATTGTATCTGCTTCAAGTAATCGAACTTGGTAGCATTAATGAGAAATCTGTATTGTTTTCTTAATGTAAGATATATATGATAGCATTCATTGTTCAATATATTTCTGTTCTGTTATTCCATGCTTTGCTTCTTTGCCTTATGCACACAATTAATTATTTAATTCTAACCTGTTTAGTAATGTGTTGGATAGTTTTTTTTTTTTATGTCTGACAGCTTGTTTTAAAAACAGGCCATTTCTGAGTTATGGTCTGTATTTTCATATTGCATTCCAGTCTGTGTTTGTCATGTTGCAGAATAAGTGAGATGTATAGGTTAAGGATTATTGCTAACATTTTCTTGTTACAAACATTTAAGGACCTCTTAAATCCACAGGGCATGACACTGAGTCAGATTTTGAGATATTGTGGAATAACAATGTTAGTGGGCCATGACAGTTACTGAAGCACTTGACTTTGAAATGGAAATAAATTCAATGTTAAGCAGGAGAAGTGTGAAAGAAAAATGTTATTAAAGCACCACTCCTAACAAGATGAGTGATCATAAATAATGTGAAGTACAACTGAGTAATGGAGGATGAATGCCAGATGATCATCTGTTTATACAAATTATAACGGAGTAGAAACTCTGGTGGATGGGGATTTTTTTAGTTGAACCACATCTCAGTGAGTTATGAAATTAGTTGAAATAAGAAAGAAGGATTAACAAATAGTGAGATGAGCAATGTTATTTTTATATGGGGCTGTTGAGATTTATCAAGTGTGAAACTAGGGGATATCATGTTATTGCATCACGAAAATACAACTTAAGTAGGACTGTTGCAATGTTGCAATAAGTGCATTATATAAATGTGTTTCTTTCCAATTATGGTCTTGCTTTGCTTAATTGTCGAGTTGGTTCTGATCAATAAAAGTTGTTGCTGCAAGGAAAAATGGTATCAAACAGTGATACCTTATTAGTGCCCTATCAAGGGATAATGCAGCCCAGAAGTTTGAGTAGTCTGTGCTATTAAACCCACTAGCTTGTCTTTCTTAAATTTTGGGACCACAGAATTACTGCAAACATCTATGAAGTAGCTATTGCCAAGTGTCAGATACAGTAATCAGACATCTGATGTAAATAAACAGCTCTATAAATATAGAATAATGGTTCCTATCATATGTTCAAAGGTTTAAAACTTTGAATCACTAAAGGTCAACCTTTAATGATTGAAGTTTTAAAACCTTGAATCATATAATGGAGATCACCATAGAGTGTCTGAAGGGAAGATTTCCCTTTACTGCACTGTAGTGCAATCTCGGAGTTGGTATATTTAAGTAGCGGGGGGTGCAGGGGGGCTTGCCCCCCTGCATAGAACTTTTTTTTTTGTTTTGGGCTTAAAATGTTTTTTTTTTTTTTTGACATTCAAAGTATTAAAGGTTCGATCATTAAAATTCAAAGTTTAGTGATTTGAACTTTTAATAGTTCGATATTATGATATAGACCCTAGAATAATGGTCCTTTACAAGTCCATCTAAGTCTGTTGCTCTGTATGGCTTACACATTTTAATCATTCTTCTAATGTTTGCTTCAGATAAATGTCAGGAACAGAAGAAGAGATAAAAAACAACCCTACACATATCCTGGGGGGGGGGGGTCGGTAATTGAGACTCAAATAAATCAGTGTAAAATTGTTGAAAAGCATACTGTGCTCTTGGTCTGGCACTTTCCATCTCTCCTGTGATGGAATGGCTAATTGGCTCAATTATATATTGTTTTTTGTTGCTCATGAAATACCAAATACTTCTGATGTTGGGCCTTCCTTCAAAGATTGCTTACTGAAATGCAGATTGACAGACTGTTGTCCCTGCTTCAGTATAATTTATTGTCTAGTCAGTTAGTTAGTTAATTCAGATACTTCAGGCATACCTCGGGCATCAAATGTTTATAGACTTGCAGGCTAGTGTTCCTAAAAAGTGTGCCTTTCTCTGGAATGCCTATAAAATACTTTTATTTTCCCTTGCAAGTGAGCTACCAAAGAAAACTTAAGGGTCCCCAACTTGAGAAGAGGATCATCTTCTAAGGCCTCTGTAGTTAAAATCATCTGATCTAATTAGATTAAATAAGACCTCAGACTACTGTAGAAACCCCCAAGTATTTATTATAACTGCAGGAAGTGCACAGACCTGATGTAACAGTCCACTCTTGAAACTAAGTTTGGTATTCACTGAAGTAATATCAGAGAATAAATAAGATTATGTTGTACAGTTGGAAGCTAATGACATGCCCTCCTATTTTATAAATATTTCTGGTTAGGTAAAATGGAACCAAAGACCCTACAGAGTGGTGGAGGCTTTGTCAATCTATGTCAATTGATGGAACATTTTATTTATTATGATGCTCTGAGGATAATGTTTGTTTTTTTCACTGCCTTGCCTTTTGAGTCTTTATGAGATAGGGTGAGGGTCATATATTTATATTTAATAGTTTTCTTGATGTAAAAGCTTTAAGTGTGCATATGATAGGGACTACATTTTTAGTGTTTGGCATGAGGCATACATCTCATGTCTCAATTAGAACATTAGAACCTGGTTATAATCAGAGAACCGATCATAATCCTATTAATAGGGTTTCCAGTCTTCCTCCAATAGGAAATATATTGTAGGGTCATAGATTAGTACTAGGCTAACTGCCCCTGTGGGCTATTTTAAGCCTAGCCAATTAGTGTATGTGACAACCAAACCCTGCACCTTGTATCTGTAAGGCAAACACCTTAACCATTATACTAACCTCCCACCACAGATTAGTACTAGGCTAACTGACTTTGTGGCCCATTTTAATCCTAGCCAATTACCCCATGTGAGAATTAAACCCTGCACTTTGTGCTTGAAAGGGAATCACCTTAACCATTATGCCAACATTATCAATGTTCTAACTACTGTAAGTAGTATTCTTAGAGTTTGTACCAATATAAATGTTCATGCTTATATAATATTACCCAACTTACACTATCATCTCTTTAATATTGTCAGTGTTCTGTCTGTTGCAGGGTTGTCCAACTTTTTGGCTCTGGGGTCACTTACCGTACAGTTCAGCAGCCACTTACTATACTTACTATACTTGGCAAGGTTTGGGGGCCACATTACAATATCTAACCTGTATCTGTCCATTCAAAACAGTTTGTTGTAGGACATATTGAAGGCCAGATAAATGCTTCAGTGGGCTGGACTGCGGGCCTAAAGCCAACTATCGGAAACCCTGGTCTATTGTAAGTACTTCTCTTACAAGTATGAATTTCATCCCTTGAACCACTGTGAATTTTTCATTTAAGCTTTTCTAATAATGTAATTTTTGAGCTTTTCTCTCCAGGCCTCTGCTGAAATTAATTCTGTACCTATTGTAAAATAAATAAATAAATAAAAGCACTTAGAGATAACAACAAACTGTTACTATCAAAAACACATTAGCAAAATGAATAGTATATTAATTTTTCCCTTACTTTTCTATTCTCTCATCTTCTTTTTGAACTCCAGATAAAATTATAGTGAAACAATTTGCTCAAGCAAATAATAGATAGAAAAAATGTGTCCATTAAGATTAATTAGTGATCCTTTTCATATGTAGGATGACATTAGCTTAAAATTATGTAACATGTTCAGAATGTGTAAAATTGCTATTCCTAGCGAGTATTACGACACTATTGAATGTCAGTATAAGTTAGAAAATAAGAAAATGTTGTGAGGACTGTATTAGGACCCCCCCAACATAACCTCTAGAAACTTACTAACATACCCCCTTCAAATAAGTACATATGATATACATAGGGACAGAATTGGGTTGGATTGTATGGCTAGGCTTATAAAGGCCCTGGTGGACATTAGCCTAGTATACAACTATGAAACTATGAACCTATTAGTATACAATTCATCTTCCATTTCTAAGATGCAAGAATCATGAAAAATTGCATTTGGAGTATTAGGCAGTACAGCCTTCAGCATCCTGCTGGCATTGTTATAACAAGGAAAACATGATTATCTCAACAATGTCAAAAATTGTGTAACCCCAGCAGTCAGGAGCCAGCATGTAATAGGCAAGGCAAAGTGTACCAACTTTAACAGTCCTCTGTACTTTGACATCACATTTACAGCTTTGATATTGCTTTGCATGGTCTCTCTACTGACAAATTCTTGTTCAATAATAAACGAGTCATTTATTTTCTTTGCAATATCATTGTCTAACTGTAGTAATACCTTCCAAAGTGCATGTTAGGCAAGACTTTAGAATACTGTAGTGGCTATAGAATAAGCACCCCAACACATTCAATTACACCTGTGGGTGCTGTGAAATTCCTAAGTACTGCTTATTATCGCAGATATTAATGCTAAAAGTGAAGTTTTTCACACTGTGACATACGTACAGGTACAAGGTACATACTGGCACTTATGAAAAAAAGTCTAAAAAGTCTTTCATAAACATCAGGTTAGCAGGTTTACAGTCCCTTTACACAGACCAGTAGCTGCAGCCAATAACAGTATCCTGGTTAATACTTTATAATGCAGATGCATTCTTTGTATTTTGTTACCAAAAAAAATTAACATACACATTACATAGACATTGTGAAAACACAGATGCCCTTCAAATTACAAACACAGTATGCTTTTTAATTATCATAGATTCCTTTACAGTAAAATGTGCCTTTGCATGTGTGAGCATGCATGCTGGGAGACCGGAAATTTTCAAATCAACATAATAATGCATTTTAGCTTAGAATAATGGTAATAGTAACTAAGTAGTAGTTATTATGAGATGTCACATTCATGACTGGAATATCAGTGTGCTACATTTAAATTAAAATATTTGAATACTTCTCAGGAGATAATCTTCAGAACCCAAGTTTACAGGGCTCTAAATCTTTGTTTGAAAATTAGGGCAAAGTCACAAATAATCATGAGCCCCAGGATTCATGAAGCTTGCATCAGGCGCAGGCGTAGAGTAGGCATTCTAATGCCAAATATGGCCACTGAGCGATTCAGGTACGAGCCAATTCCACGTGCACTACCAGCGTACGCCAGGGCTGCACAGCTCTTGGCGCATGTATGCTAATCACCCCATGCGCAGTAGTGCAGCATGCAAATGAAGATACATAGTGATTCATGAAGTGGTGTAGGCGTAGCATAAGCATAAAGAAATGTAAACAAAAAAAAAACGGTTTACATTTTTTCAAACAGAACATCAGAGCCTTGAAAGCAGACCAAACTTACGTATTACAAAGTTAACATATGCCAATGGCTAAATATTCAGCCAATGGCATAAAAAAACACGCACAACACATAAAAAATAACATTTAATGTCATGGCCACACTAACGCAAAGTACAACCGCAGTGCATGTGTGCGCAAATGGGAACACAAGGAAAATATATATAGATGTCATAAAACTGCAATGAAACACAAATCATGATTTTGCCATAATAGCCAATGGTATGCATGCTACACCACAACCAAAGTGCAAGGGTTGCTAAGGGTCTGTGACAGTGTTCGGCGTGGTAACTAGGAATTAGCAGTCAATGCCATGCAAATGAGGCAAGTAATACTGAATCGCAAATGCCTTGCTGGCATAAGGCTGTACCACACGGCGTAGCAGTATAACACCGAGGAGTGGCCTGGAGGTATACATGACATCAGGAGAGCGGTGTGCCACTGTAGCTGTAAGCACATTGGAGCATTATTAATCTGGGTTGTCCGTTGTTAAGCAAAGCCACAGGATAGGGGTGTGGATGTAGCCATAGCTTTGCTTAGCTGAGAACATAGAAGGTGACCAAAAGCGCATGTGTATGCAGATGACAATGCTCTCGAAACCCAGTAAATGGCTGCGCGCGACGCACACCACAGCTGAAACAAGAAGGTTATGGGAAGACAATAAGGAAATGCTGCAGCAGGGTAATTGGAGTACAATTGAGTAATTAACACCTATTAACTCACAGTGGGCCATTGATGGTAGCTAACAAGGCTGCTAGCAGCAACCTGCAGAACAGGAAAGAGGAGGTGCCAAATTGCAAAGAAAAGAGAACTGTCACAGCAGAACAAAGCAAACCTGCAGTAAATTGGCTACAGAACACATTTCGCAACACAATCCTGGGTTGGAAAACTAAAAACAAGAAAGCAGGCTGCTGGATGCATGCCTGACAATGGGAGGGGAATTGGTTTGAAAAATGAAGTCAAGGGCAAGAGGTGATCCACGGCAGCCAAGTGTAATTCAACACCAAAGGCCCCACAATAGCTGTACCTGCAGTAAAACCCATAAGTAAGATACCCTACAGCTCGGATTGTACATACACACACTATGACATCATCAGCTTCCATAGCACGATAGTATAAAGTGTGAAGGCACCTCACACACACTTGTGTATTCCCAAATACTGCACCATCACTGTAAACAGACGGGGAACTTTTAAAATGTACATGTTGGGAGCTGCCATAGCTTTGATTCATCAGCATGTGTTGGAGACTGAAGGTGGTGTGGAGGATGATGCTGACAGCCACCTCAGGCACTGGAGGAGGAGAAGAGTGTTCAGACCCAGGGTAACCTACCAGGGGCTAGATGATCTGGAGATAGTAGAGCATTACAGGCTGGAGAGGGACATCATACAGCAAATTGTTGAGCTGTGCCAGCCATGCCTCAGAGCCAGAAACAACAGAGGGGAACCCATCCCAGTGGACACGAAGGTATGTGTAAGCTTGAGAATACTAGCCACAGGTACCTTTCAAAGGCCAACTGGAGATGTCATGGGGATCTCACAGGCATCAGCATCCAGGGTACTCCACCATTTCCTGGATGCCATGTTACCACATGCCAATGAACATATAAACTTCCCTTGAACTTAGGAGGAGTTGGCCAGCAATATGCGCCTCTTCCACCGTATGTCAGACTACCCGGAGGTACTGGGTACAATAGACTGCACGCACATACACATCAATTCACCACCCGGTGAGCATGGTAGGCATTACATAAACCGCAAGTGATACCACTCCAACTGCCAGGTTGTGTGCAATGCCCAGGGGCTTATCATGGATGTGTGTGCTGACAGCGCTGGAAGCTACCATGACTCCCACATCTGGCATGCCTCACAGCTGTACCAGGTATTTGTCAGGGGGGACATCCCACATGGTCACCTTGTGGAAGATGCTAGCTATTCACTGGAGCCGTGGATGATGACTCCCATCAAAAATGCACACACACCCATGCAAGAATGCCATAATGAGGCACACGCACAAACCAGAATCATCATAGAGCATGTGTTTGGGATGCTGAAATCAGATCACAAACACCCTGTGCCAGCCCCTGTAGGCAGACAGAGGCATGCCCAGTATGCCCATGCCTTGGCAAAGAGGGAACGTATAGCACATACTATTCCACACACAACTGCTATTGGCACAGGGTAAGTCAATACCTGAACAGTAAATTAAGCTAACAGCATGTGTTGATACTGTATGTATAGGTTCCTAGGTACATTGGTCAGTACATGCCTAACTGTCAGAGGCCATTCATAAGCCTAGCCAAAATGTGTCTGCTGTCGCCACCCCATTGATTAACTAACTGTCCCTCTGTGGAGCAGAGACAATTGTGGGATCCCTGGGGTGTAACCACTGTTCCCCACCCACTCTGCAAGGATTCCCTGCTGTGTTAATGAGGGGCTCCATATAATGTAATCAGGGATGTAGTTCCAAAGCATGGTGCGTACCCATGACAGGTATCTGTCACCCCAGCATTCTCCAGTTATGGTTGCGGCAAGGTGTAGCTCATTACAGTGTGTGGCTCACTGTGACATGGATTTCCATAGCTGGAGCATATCCATTAAGCCTCACTTGGACATACCATTAACAGGTATTATCCATATGTACACCAATTGAGTTACACATTTGTTTGCAGTATGGAGGAACAGCCGTAGTACACTCTACATACTAAACACCATAACACTTGTACATATCCCAGATGCCTCAGTGGTAAAGCCACTGACTGTCGTTCATGGTCCCGGTTCCACAACTTGCAAGGGCTGTTACGTAATTCTGATGTCCCGAATAATGGATGTTGGATGCATCATTAGAGCATGTTTAAGCACATATTAGCGGGTTTTTGCACTGGTAAGTGCCGGTAAGCGGCGTTTAAACATGACTACACAGATATGCGCAATACAGGTCTAACCTTTGCTGAATATTGCACAGATCACGGGCAAATCTGCCCAGAACCGCTGAAATGTGCATTATTTACCCTTATACTAATAATGCCTGCTCTGAGAGGTAAAATGACCACTGCCAGGAGTAGAACATGCAACCATGTACACAATCTTCACAAAAACCTACCACTAACCTACCTGAGATGTACCAATGACAGGTGTGTATTGTGACAGGTTAAAACACAAAAGGGCGGACTTTGGGAAATAGTATACACTGCCATGTAACCAATGAAAGGTGTATTCTCTCTCTCTCTCAATATATATATATATATATATATATATTATATATAATATAGAGAGAGAAAAGGTGATAGAGAGAGATATATGTCGATATATATGGATATACATATATATGCAAATATATAGATAGGTTAACAACATCTACACAACCATGGAGGTACATATAAATAGGATACTACCAAATACCAAATGCTTTACGTACCGACACGCGTAATCATGAGGCTTAAAGACCAAAAGGCCACAGTACAGAAGCACCAGAACCACGAGTACAATTATCATGATGTTAAGGGACATTTAGGTAGTGCTTCTGGTGCTGCGACTCAGGTAGGTACTGTGTGTAAGTATGTTTCTGATTGCTGTAGTGTGTGTAAGTGTGTGTTCTGAGTCTGGTGTGTGTTTCCGGGGGACTATAATGTGTGTGTGTGGGTTTGCTTCATGTGTCTGTTTGTGCTATCTCAGAGGTAGATTATTAAAGTAGGTGTGGTGTGGGGTGCACAGCCACCCACATGGGGGGTGTATGGGGGCATGGCCACCTGGCCATACGTAGTGTAGGATGGTTTGTTTGGATTTGATGGGTAGCAGTGTGTCTGTGTGTGTGTGTGTGTGTGTGTGTGTGTGTGTGTGTGTGTGTGTGTGTGTGTGTGTGTGTGTGTGAACGTGTATGTGTTCTTTGTTTGTGTTAGTTCCAGGAGTCTGACTGTCGCGAGTCTGAGTGTATGGTATTGTAGGGTTTGGGATTCTGGGAACGGTAATGTGGTCGTTGGAAGTGTGTGCGTTCCTGAATCCATGGGTATGCCGTATACAGTGGTTGAAGTCTTCAAATATGTGTATAGCATGGACCATAGCAATCAAACATTCCACCATGACCGAACGTTATGAACAAAGGATATGGCGAGTATATATGTCTATACACTATTCCAAATATGTGCTATGGACATGAGCCAAAGATAGGGTTACCACCTGTCCCACCTTGCAAGGGGCAGTCCCTCTATGTGTGGTAGTGTCCTGACCAAAATGAGTACAAATACTAATGTCCTACAATCTCTACATTTGGCATACTCCATATTTAATGTAACTGTTGCATAAAATAGTCATCAGTGTTTAAAATACCTACATGTAACAAGAAACAGGATAAGCAAGTAAACCGCTACAAGCATAAGCTTTTATACAGGCATATATGTAAAGTTCTATACTCTGTACTGACTGTGGGTATGTGTCGGCCTCTAAAATCTGATGTGTGTCCTGCAAATGTCCCACTATGGCCATTTGAAAAGGTGGCAACCCAAGCCAAAGAGGTTTAGTCACCAACACAACTCCAATGAGTGCAAATATCTGTGACAGAAATACACGAGACAGCTTTCATGTAGCAACATTTCATTACATACCGATGTATTTCTGAAGGGATTGAAGGACCAACATCACCTGCATACTATACAGGAACCAATTAACAATGGCTTAATGAATCAGCCTGCAATTACCATAGTATTAGTCCACTAAAGGATAGGTCTTCAAATAGGTAAGGAGCACTCACACACATATCGAGTATGTATAAATGCAGTTCCTGCACACCTGCATCTGCTATGTACACCCACCTACATCTCTCCCACACCCGAAACAATTGCAGTACATACTGTAATAACATCACAAACATCCACTCACTCTATGACATCTGCAGAAGCCTGAACATACCCTGTCAGAGACACACTATAATGGCCCTCTGTGAAATTGTTGCTCTTGTACAATGGAATAGACACTGATGTTACAGGGTTTGGTTGCAATAATCCCATATCAGACGGCTGTGCATACACCAGGAAGTGTTACCAATTACTGATTAATAGCACAGTATGATACACATGTACAGTATACCAAAGATGTCAGGTGAGCACAGTTCAAAACACCTAACATTCTATGCATAGCCACACAGCCTTGAGCTGCCCAAACATCCTTGCCAAACCTAAACATTTGCAGATGTATCAGGTACAAACCCTGCAGAAGTAGCAATGTTCAGAAATATAACAGCTAGACTCACATGTAGAACTACATCCTCTAGCCATTACACACAATCCACGGGGGCCATGAAGGTAATGTATCTCTGTGTGTCTCCATATAGCTGTTGCAATTCATCACAAACAACACATCCAGGCTGTCTTCCACGAAGGTAGGGCAAAGGGACAATGCCCAAGTGGAGTATTCCATTATACACCACTGTTGCCATGTCGTTGGCTAATGGAGTAGCTGCACAGCTGATGTGAATGTAATCATCTATTCCGGAACACCAATTGGTGGCAGGATACCACATGTTACTGATATCTAAGTATAAAAGGATGGCTTGTCATACATTCAGACCTTATTTACATACCAGGAAAATGTTACAATGAGGATTGCAACACAAAATGAAAAGGATTTATATTACCATCAACTCGGGTTACTAATAAGGTATGTAGAACACTCAGTATGTCAGTGTATCTAGCACCTATTCTGTAATAATTAAAGTGTACGCAATGCATATAGTGGGAAAAGGTATTATGTAGTGATGTATTGTTGAGCATAGTAATGCTCGCAGAAATTGTGTGTACTGCTGTAGGCCACAAGGTAAACACCTCATACACCGCAAGGAATGCTATATAAGGGCTTTGAACACAACAATTCCACTCCAGCCGCTGTCAGTGTCAGGGCTGGTCCAACAAGTATGTGCCATAACTGGGGATAGTATATGTTGATATACTGTAACACTAGTCATATGTATAGGCATATAACTGAGAATAATATGTCTAAGGTGGTCCTGCTGTGCAATTATGATTTGCATTGTGGGATATTGTGGCAAAAATGTGTAATGTACAGTATTGTAGGTAGATATGTCTAACATTTTACATAGCATTACTGTTATGTTATGCAAACATCAGATATGTCTATTGGCATGCACAATACACAGTAACAGGATTCATATGACTTGTAGTCACCAGACAGTGTATCAGCATAATAGCTAATTGAAATGGAAGAGCTAGTCAATTATCCACGCACAAAGGACATGTAATAGCTTCATACGTTCATAGTTAGGTAGTATGCTGTCTGGCCAAGGCCATTCATAAGCCAAGCTACAGTGTTTTGACTTGTGGCACCTCCATAGGTTAGTGTCCTGTGCCTGTGAACAGCAGAGCCATTAGTTTCCTGCGCCTCTGTACAGCAGAGCCACTGCAGTGATCCCTGGTGTACATGTCTGTCTCCCATCCACCCATCAAGGTATTTCTTGAAGAGTGCTAGTGAGGGTCCCTGCCTGATGTACATAGGAATCATGTTCCAAAGCATGGGGAGTGTCCGGGTCAGGAATGTATACCTCCAGCACATCCTAGTCATCGTTGCGTTTAGGTACATATCCCAGAGCATGTGCTTCTCAGGCGCTTTTGCTTATGTGGAGCATATCCATCAATACTGTTTTGGACATGGGCCTTGTATGTTCAGCAGAGATCACCACTGAGTATGCGGTATGCAAACGGGTACAGTTGGGGTTTCTGTAGTTGGGCTGCATACGTCATGTTTCGGAGGTCAGTATTCCTCTTGGTGTGGTAATGCTGTGGTATTTCAAGCTGTTGCTGTTGTCTAGTAAGGTACATCCCAAATGGGGTGTTGTACCCTTTAATGTGTTTCATAAGTCATGCGTAGATAGGCACAATGGCTGCCTTTGTTCTGGCTACAAACCTATTAGAGATTAGGGGGGCCACGTAGAAGGATATCCGCACCACCTTGCCAATATGGTTATCAAAGGAGTGAATGCTATCTATTTGGGTTCTAAGATCCCTTATTAGATCTTATGTATGTAGGGGACTACCACCTATGTCATAGTCCGCAGGTGATTGGTGTAATCCAAAGGGGATGTCTATGCACTTTGTGGCATGCAGCTTGGGGCCATGTTTTTGACACCAGGTATCCGTTCCAGTGATACCCTTATGGAGGGTGTCTGTATCAACTGGGGAAATCAATCATGGCCCCTAGTTTGCAGTCATCTGCAAACCTTTTCAGGGTAAGTCCTCTTGTGCTAGCCTGTACCTCGGCGAAGCATATACCAAACATGAAGGGCCCTATGACCGAGCCCTGGGGAATGCCAATTGTAACTGGTTTACAGTAGGACCTAGGGTATGCTACCCTCACTGTGTGGGTTCTGTCCGTGAGCCACTTTGCATAACATCTTGTGACATAGGGGTTAATGTGCAGGTGGATATGTATGTTGACAATACCAGAATGGGGAATGGTGTTGAAAGCCTTTGAGAGGTCATGGTAGGCTGTGTGGACCTCCTTACCCTCATCTACTGACTTGGTAACTATCTCAAAGGACTCCACCAGGTTTAGGAGGCATGGTCTGGCCCTAACAAATCCAAACTGGGTGGGATCAAAGGTTTGGAGGCCACCAATGTCTCTGTGAATGAGATCCATGATGATGTGCTCCATAGCCTTGCAGAACAGTCCAGTCAGGCATATAGGGCAATAGTTCCCCTGGTCCGTTGTGGCACTACCTTTGTGGAGTGTGATTACTGTTGCTGTGCACCATTCATGGGCCATAATGCCTGATGCAAGGCTATTATTGAATATGGTGCCTAAGTGGGGAACCAGTTCATTCTGAAGTTCGTGGAAATCACAGCCTGGGATGTTGTACGGTCACATGGATGCTGTGTTCCTGGCTTTAGAGAGTGCAGCTTTGAACTGCATAGTTGTGATCGCAGGGACTCTGCATCATTCCTGTATACATATGGGCCCTTTAGGGTGTGAGAGGGGTGTAAAGTTAACACTGAACCTATCTGCCAGGATGTTGCCAATATCAGTCAGTTCTGTAATGTTCGTGCCTTACTGCTGTATGCCAGAGCAGATGTGGGTATCGCCATTGAGAGTAGTGACATACCACTAGAATGCTTTGTGGTAGTCCTTGGAATTAGTCGCGGTTATGCTTACGTAGCTAGCTTTGGAGGATGTGATAAGGGATCTCAGATTCTAACTGAGGCTGACCAGGGAGCTCCTCCACTCATGGGATTGTACTCTACTTTGCAACAGTCTCCTCCTTCTGTTGTACATTATGTCCATGGCAGTGGACCACCAGAGTGGCCTCCATTTTCTGGTGGGTACCGTCATGGTTCTGTTTAGGATAGCATGATCCATGCAGTCGTGTAAGTGCTAATTAAGTGCAGTTGTGTATGACTCAGCGGTTGTAACTGTATTGTCCATCTGCACGGGTGTCATGATGTTTACTACTGCTGTCATAAGAAGCCTGAAGTTGGCTTTGTAGAAATATTGTACTGTGTTTTCCATAAAGGGTGTGGTGCCGGGATGTGGATAACAAGGGTGATTAGCATACGTTCGGATCTGACCAACGAGGAGATAACACCAGTTGTGGAACACCAGTCACACATGTTGGTAATGACCAGGTCTAGGATATTCTTGCCCCTGGTGGTGGTGTGGATAGGTTGATCCAGGCGATTGGAGGTTATGAATCCCAGAAAGCATTGACCTAATGTGTCAGTACATGAGTAGGTATCCCAGTTAATGGTGGGGTAGTGTGAGTTGCACATCAGTAGTGCATCTGTTTGAACCCTACTTTCCAGTACACCAAGAAGTGAGGACCATTAGCCATGGGGTATGGTGGGGGATCTGTAGCAAGCTACAATTTGTATAGCAGTTATGGCCAGAGTTAGTCGCACTTGGATAACCTCTGATGCATTGTGCTAAGCAACTAGCCTGGAGGTGTGGATATCCTTAGGAAATATGGACACACCTCCGCTGTGGGTGTTCCAGTCCTGGTTACATGACTGAAAGGTGTGGTATGAGTAATAGCCTGGTAGTGCAGGGGTGCTCAGGAGCCTAGAAACAGGTCCCAGTCACTGCACAGATATCGAAGTGGTCCATTACAAGGATGCCTTGGGTGAGTGTATTTGAGATGAAGACGTCAAGCATTGAGTAGCGTTACCTTCATGTTTTGCTTGCCTGTTCCTGTTATGGTGGTGAATATGTTATTTGAACTGTGTTTAAAACAGGCACTATAGGAGCAGCAACAGCCTTAGCCATTATCCAGAATCCCAGGGCCGATAGGTGCAGGCCATCTGTGCCAAAGCATCATGTTCTTTCGACCATGTCATTCAAAGCAGACAGATATTGAATATCCTTGGAATGACACCAGAAGCATAGCCAATTGTTGAAGTAAATCATTTTGTCCTTGTACTGCATTATCATGTGGTGGTGCTGCGGTAGCGTTGTTGCCTCACAGTAAGACGCTGTCTGGTTCAATTCTCAGCTACAGCATCTTCTGTGTGGAGACATGCGTGAATAGGTGTACCTTCGTTGAAGGTTGTGCATCAGGCCTGGCAAGCCGGTATGTAAAAATCCACTGCCAACTATTAGCGGACCGGAGTTCCGCTGTGGCAACCCCTAACTGGGAAAAGCCGAAAGACACAAACAAACAAACAAACTGCATTATCAGTCTGGGCAATGGCAGAATGCTACTCAGGGCTAGGGCGATACCTGCCTGGGCTACAAGATCGGAGAGCTATTCCATGTCTCTTTACATGTAGTCCAGGAAGGTACATCTCAGGGCATTCACAATAACATGGAGAATGACACAGTCATATTGTACCTGTTGATGAGTGACCTGAGTGCATAGGTTATGTTGCAGATCCTGTTACCCGACAGGCAGCTGACAGTAACTATCTCCTTGTGTAGCCTGATGAGTGGGGCATAAGTGTGACTGCCTATAGAGTCATCTATGACTAGTGTGTTGGGTACGTTATTTCTCCCTATTGGCCGTGGTTGATGGGCACACTGAGTCTGTGGGCTATAAGTAATTGGTGTTGTGTTGGGGGATGGGGGCTGCCTGCATTTCTGCTTTGGAGTACTCTGTTGCCTAGACAGAGTAGTATTGAGAGGCTCCGCAAATGTTGTTGTGTTACTATGTGTGGCCTGTGGTGGTGGAGATCTAGTGAGACTATGTTATGAGTGTGGTGTGGTGCAAATGTTTAACATCCCCACATGATTGTCAGGTTCAGTCTGGGTTGGAGAGAGCTTTACCTCCAGCATGGCCTGATATGTGCATCCTCCACAGGTTGTAGTGTTGTATGTTAGGAGGGGAGTATTGACTGTGTACACAAGACAATTTCTATATTGCCTCATGATGCCCATATTCATCATATAGACAGCAGAGAACACTGGGAATTGACACTTGGACATACCTGAATATATAACTATTTCTCACTAGATAAGTGAGGAAAGTTTATACAAGAGCTGTTTTACTCTAAGCAAGTGGGAAATGTAAGTACAAACAGTGTTAACCTGTAGGTAATGAGGAGGATTGAGTGCTATAGTAATTAGTAGCTCATGTAGTGCTTACATGTTCTGAACAAGTGCTGACCATGAATAAGCAATACAGATAGGGTGCTGGATAACAAACACACTGCCCCCCCAACAGGTACACAATCATATATCCATGTACACTACAGAGCCCCTGTAACCATAACTATGATGTTACAAGGTGCACTCAGGCTGCATGGGACCTGTCCACATCCCTGGTTGTATCATACACATATGGCAAAACAGTTTGCTCTACACAAACACATCATGTAAAACATAGCTTCATGTCAGTCTGTGTAAACACTGAATGGTGCACACCAACCCACAAAGTGGAGACACCACTTATAATGGGAGGCACTGCACTACTACCCTGCTGAGTCTGGTCTGAAAGGCCATGAACCTTAATCAACATATATGTTGTTAGCAGTACAGATGTAGATGACAGTACGGATGATTTCACACTGCATATCATACCTGTGACAGGTCATAGGACATCATCACCCATACTGTGTTCCACCTACACTCAGTATACTAGATGTACATTCGTATGTCACAGGAGTGTTCTGCCAGTGGACTGTTGACAGAACCAACACTACAAAAGGTGTCTGATTAATATGTGCATATCACACCAGTGCCAGCTACAGTAAAACAGGGTTAATTCATTGTACTCCCCCTCATTGCAGCCCATACCACACAGACAAATGGGAAGCATCTGCCTATGTAAGTATGTGAATGGCTATGACCTAGGAGCAATAGCTGACTCAGTGTTGTGGACAACATACAGAAGGGGCTTTGTGGGTGAGGTGTGTGACATATGTGCGCAATCTGACAGCTGCATATTGCATTGTAACCACTAGGTTAATAACCCTGTACCCATGAACTACCACCTAGGCAGCGGTCAACATAATGGACACTGTGTGTAAGGGTTGCTGCTGTGCAGTTTACCTCCCTGAGCTAGTGACATCACCAAGCCTATTCGGTAGTCATAAGTGGCAACCCTAGTCATGACAGGGTGCCATCCATGAATATAGAGATCATTGTTCAGCCATACTCATCACTCAAGTGACCAATATCGGATCACATATCACTTTTAAGGGGTATTGACCATGTTTGGATGGCCAACACCAGTCTTCACAATTCTCATCTCCACTATGTAGCATGATGCCTACCCTGCATAAAGACATGTCCAACACTGTGATGTTGGACATGCTACACATACATATCCTGATCTCAAATACATACGTCATGGACATCCACATTCCTAGTACAAGTATCACCACATGCTGGGCAGATCCTTGTGCCATACACGTTACATACTCCTGCCATACTATTTAATCCTGTCCAGCAAAGCTGCACATATCACCTCTGTCAGACATGGTGTGATGACCGCATGGTAGATGTATCATTAACCATGTGGATCAGTTATGTGGCACTGCTTCACCTGGCACTGGAAACACGGTTGTCGACTACAGCTAGGTAACCTTACATCCTAGGCTCATACATGGCCCAGGGTATACAGACTACTAGATGACCTTGGCCATACATGCTATAGATGATAACTATCCCTGCAAATACCATTAGGCTAGCCAGTGTCCCATGTGTATCACATGTGCAACACAGGTGATACATGTCAGGATGTTGAACTGCTGTACAGTGCTGTGTAGATGCATATGGCAAAACACATGCATGTAAAGCCTTCCATGTGCATGTCTGCAGTGTCACAGGTCATGTCCGTTAAGGCAGTGTATATGTTTATATGTGACATATACACAGCATCAAGGTCGACAGCATTAATGTGGACACATCCAGACATGTGCTGGTAGATAAGAACACCAGCACAGGCAAACAGACATGCTCACATCAAGACAGCATCCACATGGAGTATGAGCAATGTAATCAGGTGACACACATATATGGTGATAATATCCAATCCCCATTGGGTGTCACATGTGGGTGACACAAACATGTCAGTGGTGTCAGTGTCATGAAGATTTGCAAAGACAACTATTTACATGTAATAAATGTGATACACATGTATGTGCAGCTGTATCTGTGCATCTTTGAGATACTGTGACCTGTCTCCATAATTATGTCTTCCAGGTATGCCGCGAGCAAGGCTACCAGCCTATACATGCTTGGAGGATGAGGCCCTTATACCTTACCTCCAAGACAACTATGATGTCCTGTTTAGCCATGTGCCACAGGATGCACAGCAACGGGATGACCTGTGGCAGGAACTTTGCAGTAGGGTTAATGATGTGGGTGGCCATAACTGCACATACCATCAGGTGTGCAGACACTTCACAGACCTAATCAGACATGTGAAAAAGTGTGGGAATGCAATCACCAGGGAACAAGGTGCTACAGGTGGTGGGCCCCCAACCCATCCCCCACTAACACGTGCCGAGGAGCTACTGGCCAACCTGGGGATACCTGAAGAACAGCATCCATGAGCCTTAGCTGACATCATGGAGGTGGGTTTCTCTCAACCACTGATCCTGGAGTTGCCTGGTAAGTCACTACTTCATAGGTTCATAGGTTCATAGGTAGGTACTAGGCTATCAGCCCTGGGGCCTATACAAGCCCAGCCAAAAAAAGATACCCTGGCTTTTGCCACCCAAGAAAATTATTTTCCTGTGCCACTGTTGAGCAGTGCCACAGAGGTGATCCCCGGGGAGGATTTCTTATTTCCCATCCAGTCATCAAGATTTTTCTTGAAGAGTGCTAATGAGGCGCTTTGTTTGATATAGATAGGTAGTTTATTCCAGAGTATGGGAAGTCTCTGTGACAGGAATCTATCCCTCTGGCATGTTCTGTTTATTGTGGTGACAAGGTTTAGGTCCCTAGAGCGTGTACCTCGGAGGGATTGGGATTTCTTTAAGTGGAGCATGTCCAACAGCTCTGGGTTTGACATAGCTTTGTATGTTAGGCAGAGATCACCTGTGAGTAGGCGATATGCAACGGAGTAAAGCTGGAGTTTTTTGAGACGGTCTGCATAGGGCATCTGTTTGAGGCCAGTAATCCTCTTTGTGAGGTATTTCTGCGGCCTTTCCAGTTGTTGTAGATGCCTTGTGAGGTACATACCAAAAGGGGCGTTGTACTCTATAATGGGTCTAATGAATGATGAGTAGAGGGGAACAATGACCTCTTTTTTTCTGGATGAGAAACCTTTTGTGATGAGGTGTGCCAAGTAGATGGATTTCCTGACTACTGTGGCGATGTGATTATCAAAGGAGAGAGTACTATCCACCTGTATTCCAAGGTCTCTTATCACACTTTCGGTGTTAAGTATACTACCGCATATGTTGTAGTTCATGGGTACAGAGTTTTTACCAAAGGGGATGACAATGCACTTTTTGGCATTGTGCTTGAGACCATGGCTTTGACACCAGGCATCTGTCTCAGTGAGGCCGTTTTGTAGGATGTCCACATCATTAGGATTTTCGATTATGGCTCCTAGTTTGCAGCCATCTGCAAACTTCGTTAGCCAAAGACCTTCTGTGTTAGCCTGTACTTCAGAGAAGTAGATACCAAACAGGAGAGGACCCAGGACTGAACCCTGTGGTACTCCACTTGTCACTAGTCTGAAGTCGGATTTGGAGTCTGCTACTTTCACAGTGTGGGTTCTGTCAGTGAGACAGTTGTCAATCCATCTTGTGACATAGGGATTTATACCTAGTTTAGTGAGTTTATCTATAATTTCAGAGTGGGGGATGGTGTTGAAAGCCTTGGCAAGATCTAGATAGGCTGTGTGAACCACCTTAGCCTTGTCTATGGCTTTGGTGACTGCTTCAAAGAAGTTTATCAGGTTTAGGAGACATGATCTGCCTTTTACAAACCCGAACTGGGTGGAATCCAGAGTTTGGAGATTACCAATGTCTTTGTTTATAAGTTCCACGATGATAAGTTCCATAGCCTTGCAGACCAGGCTTGTCAGGCTAATGGGGTGGTAGTTCCCAGGTTCTGTGGTGGCTCCCCCCTTGTGGAGTGGGATAACCATTGCTGTGTGCCATTCAGCAAGCACAAAGCCTGAGGTGAGGCTATGATTGAACATGGTACTTAGGTGGGGTGCCAGTTCGTTCTGTAGTTCATGTAGAACGCAGCCTGGGATGTTGTCTTGTCCCATGGATTCTGTGTTCTTGGCTTTGGAGAGTGTGGTTTTTACCTGTGCAGCCATGATTACAGGAACTTTGCATTCTACCGGTATAGAGATGGGCTCTTTAGGGGGTGAGAGTGGGGTAAAGTTAGCACTGAACTTATCTGCCAGGATGTTGGCAATATCAGTTGGGTCTGTATATTTAGTGCCATTGTGCTGTAACTCAGAGCAGATCTGAGTGTTGCCATTGAGATTCTTGACATAGCTATAGAATGCTTTGTGGTTTAGATTCATAGATTCATAGATTCATAGATTAGTACTAAGCTAACTGCCCTTGCGAGCCATTTTAAGCCTAGCCAATTATCCCTTGTGAGACTCAAACCCTGCACCTTGTGTTTGTAAGGCAAACACCTTAACCATTAGGCCACCCTCCCACCCTGGTTGTCTTTAGAATCAGTGGCAATTTTGTTTTTGTAACTAGCTTTGGAGGATTTTATCAGGGATCTCAGCTTCTTACTGAGGCTGACCAGGGAGCTCCTCCACTCGTGGGATTTTACTCTCTTTTGCAAGAGTTTCTTCCTTCTGTTATACAGTTTGTTTATGGCCGTGGACCACCAGATTGGCTTCCTTTTTTTTTGGAGGATAGCATCTTGGTTCTGTTTGGGATAGCAAAATCCATGCACTCATGTAAGTGCTTATAAAGTGAAATTGTGTAGGGTTCAGTAGTCGTAATTGTATTGTCCGTCTGCATGGGTGTCATGAAGTTCACCACTTTTGTCTTAAGAAGCATGAAGTTGGCTTTGGAGAATTTTTTTACCATGGTTTTCTTAATGGGGGGGTGGAGGCAGGATGTGGATATCTAGGGTAATTAGCTTATGGTCGGATTGGACCAATGAGGCGTTGACTTCAGGTGTGGAACACCGGTCACTCATATTGGTAATGACTAGATCTAGGATATTGTTGCCCCTGGTGGGGGTGTGGATAAGTTGATCCAGGGCATTGGAGTTTATGAATTCCAGAAAGCGCTGAGCGAAGGAGTTGGTACATGAGTAGTTTTCCCAATTAATGGTGGGGTAGTTGAAATCGCCCATTATTAGGGTGTTTGGTTGAAACCTAATATTTGATCTGTAGCAAGCTACAATTTGGATTGCAGTTTTGCCCAGAGTTAATTGCACTTGGATAACCTCGGCTGTATTATGCTGAGCAAATAGCCTGGTGGTGTGGATATCCTTAATGAATATGGACACACCTCCGCCTTTGGTGTTCCAGTCCAGGTTACATGACAGAAAAGTGTGGTATGAGTTATAGCCTGGTAGTACAGGGGTGCTCTCTGGAGCCATGAACCAGGTCTCAATCACTGCACAGATATTGATGTTCTCCATTTTAAGGACTGCCTTTAGTGAGTGCATTTTGAGATTTAGACTTCTAGCATTGAGTAGCATCACCCTCAGTTTTTGCTTGCCTGTTCCTGTTATGGTGGTGAATTTGTCATTTGAACCTTGCCTAAAAAAGGCACTATAGGGGCGGCAAAAACTTTAGCCAGTATCTGGAATCCCAGGGGTGACAGGTGCAGGCCACCTCTGGCAAAGCATCATGGTCTGTCGACCATGTCATCCCAGGCAGACAGATACAGGAGCCCTTTAGAACAGCACCAGAAGCTTAGCCAATTGCACACCAACCCATCACTACTACACATATAACTATTATATCCCATATAGTTGCATGTGTTACTGTACAATATGTAATGTAACATCATATGCCATGCATGTATACACACATGCCACATACTATAGTATGCTACTCTGTGTATGCACACATGTGCATACTCCATAGTATATCCTATTGTACTGGCGAATGTGTTAACATGCACATTGCACCCTGTAGCTGTCATACAGGCATGGATAATGATAATACTGCTGTGTCACCCCTATATAGGTACCTCTGGCATTCCGCTAAGACAGCAGGCCATTGCAGGTGAGACAGTTATAAGTATCAGGCATGTTAATTCACAGATCTATTCGCCATGTGGCCATTTAACACATGTACACATAATGTATGGTCCGGTCACAATATACAGGTCACATCTGCAATCCATCACAATGGCTACCCATGTGCAATACTTACAAACTAAGTGAAACACCAACATGAAACCTCAGAAACTGTCATTGCTAGATGTGTGGACAACTGTGCATACAACGGTGGATGTGTTGTTCAATGTAGGAACATGTACTACACATCAGAACTACACATGTGGGGTACACAAACAGTACTACACCGTGAGCTGGAGTATGGGCAGCCTACAGAATTCACCATTGTGGATTAGGCCCCTGCTATGAGTGCACACATTGTGATGTGCCATCTGACATGTCCATGACATGTAGTGGGCCAGCTGCAACATTGTCTCACTATCCCATAAAACATACCCCACATACCAAACATACAACCCTTTGTCTGCATAACCCTGTGGACAGTGGAGTATATGACATCTATGGGTGTATGTCATATGGGACAACACAGACATGTGAGATAGATGGCCATCACAACCATTTGGCCAACACATGCTCACACATGGCCATGGAGGATGGCCAGAGACATGTAGCAACACACAGTAGATGTGATGTGTTTCTGTGTACACCCTGTTGTACATTGGCTACACATGGTCCAACTATAACCTTTGTTGAATGGTTATATTGCAGATATGGAACACTGGACATCCTACAGGCCTGTGCACAGCTTGTGGAGGCGTAACATCATTCGACCACATACGATGTGTTGAACATCATGACTGTGTCACAGCATGACAGTGGTCACCTGTACAGCATCCACATACATACACAGACAACCACATCAGGCCACAGATACTGTACATTTCCTTTGCTGCTGTTGGACATTACTGACAGCTGTGCACCTCATGTGTGTGGTACACAAATGTCATGTGGAACATGGTGTATTGACAAGTCTGCCATGTGTGGACATGGTTGCCAGGCAGCTAAAATAGGTTTGCAGATGTGCAGGGGTGTCATCCGTATGGCCTTTGGTGACCTGTGTCACACATTCCATATCACGGTTTAGTGTGAATACACCTCAGCGACGTGGGTCACAATCCATAGTATATATATATATATATATATATATATATATATATATATATATATATATATATATATATATATATATATTGTGTATGCACACAGTCATGGCTATGCACTTTGTCTGTAATTCACACTGTATAGCAATAGAGATGCCTCATGAGTCCATGCAATGGCACTGTGTCTGTACTTCACACTGTATAGCAATATAGGTGCCTCATAATACTCTGCATTGGTCATGCACATCTGCTAAATGTGCATTTTATCTGTAGGGCGGCCAGACAACACTGCAATGTGACACCATTACCCCACTGTATATGTGACAGGACACTTTTGTGTTAAAGGTGTATGCATGTCAATGCACACATCAGCAGATTACATGTCATACTACATGTTGATGTCAAGGTCATATGCCACACATCAGCCATGTGTACTGTTAACCTGTGCTGGTCCATATGGTGTAACACAGGGATACATGCTTACTACCATGATTGTGTGAAATGCATGGCTTATGCTATGACACATGCATGCTGTTGTGTGCAACCCAGGGATGTATGATAACTACCACTATTATTGTCTGAGCTGCATGTCGACTGCTGTATCACATGCATGTTGCATGCCTTCTGTCAAATCACATGCATGGTGTGTGTCTGTGTGTGTCTGTATTGTAATGCAGAGTCTTTGTCTGCCTTCACAGGTGATATAGGTGCATTACCCTCCTGCGGTTCATCTGATGTTAGTGTCCCTACAGACTCTAGCAGTGATGATGAACATATGCTTGAGGCACAGGCAGGGTTGTCAGGAGCTGAATATGTGCCATTGATTGCCATTCCACCTATATCCCCCTCATTTCCGCACACAGAACTCATGCCAACACATACCCCATCACCAGTGGCCATAGAGGAAGGACAGTTGGCATGTGGTAGCTTGGAACAGGAAAGTGTGATGGCTACAGAAGGTGTGTATTCACACCATGGTGTCAGGCAAATGACTGGAGATGGGCCACACAGGCATGTGGCCAGTGCTGCTCATAAGAGGACCTCTGGCTGACATGCCCCTGCAGGACAGAGCGCAGTAGCTGGTGTCACCAGATGCATGTTTCAGGTTGTAATGGTGGCACAGGCAGATGCTGAATGGCAGAACAGAGAAGGGCATAGGCTTCAGAGGGCTGCTATCTGTTCTTTAAATGACAACATCCAGGCAATGGCAAATGCTCAACAGCAGATTGCTGAGGTTTTGAACAGACGATTGGGTGACATGGTTGGAATCCTTGACCGTGGCATTACAATCCGCGAGTGTGAGCTGTCTGTGCTGCTGGAACATCTGGTAGGAGTGAGGCATAGGGCATGTGGATGTAGGCCAGCTACGTCACCTGGTGCAGGTCTATGTGAATGAGCTACCTCACATGCCTGCTCCCATAGTGGCGGTAGTAGCAGCAGTGCAGCTGGTGCTGCGCTGTCCACACCAGGACACAGCAGGCCAAGTGCACATGGCCCTGGATGGTCCCAACGGGGACACTGTTCCAGTGGACATGTGTCATCGGACAGTACCCAATCTACACCTTTGCCTGGTAGTGCCTGTGCAACCCCTGGCAGGCACAGGTCATTTGGCCGGACACCGTGAGATGTAAAACCTGGTCTGTACAGTCTGGAGCTGTCAATAATACCCCTGTGTAGGCCAGACACATGGCAGAACTGTCTGCACACATACACGCACACACCAGAAACAGCTGTAGGGCACCGCAACACACACATGCATAACATCCACACATGGCTAATTAGATCACAGGCCCTAACCCACACACATGATGTCATCCACTGGTGCAGTCTAGGTCACTAGCAAACATTATCACCCTGTGCATATGATGATGCCTGTGCCGCATCCCTGTCATCCACACCATCGGTGCAGGGACATGCTCATATGGTCTGATGCACAGGGTGAACAGAAAAGGGAGATAAGTGTAGATTACAATAGTTGTGTACTATTTACATGTAGCAGACATACCATGTAGTACAGGTTTAGAATGCATTGTTTTCTGTTCACATTATGTGTCTTAGTAACAACAGTAACAGCATGTTGGTCATGATGTCCTGCTTCCCACCTTCAGGTTTAATTGCATGTGCCGTTGAGTGTCAGTGTTTGCAGTTAGTTTCCCATGTGTAAATGTGGACTACTCATAGGTATGTATGGCAATACCAGCATGCTATTCGTAGCTTCAACCTCACTGTTAGAAAGGCTGACATTCCAAAGATGTCTACACATCTACTGATCCAGGAGCATGGGAGCTGTGTACTAAGCTACAGTGGCTAGAGATGTAACATCCATACCGGGTGACATCACAGGTACAGTTACATGGGGCGGGGAGTTTACACAGCAGTCTAGCTATGTCAAGGGTAGAGGCCAGTTGATAGCTTGAGGCCTCACTGTGTAGCAGTAATACACATTCACATTACAGGATGAGAACACACAACTACACACATACACACACACACACACACACACACACACACACACACACACACACACACACACACACACACACACACACACAGATATTCGCAGACATATATTCAGACACACAGTAACACTCCCACACTCACGGGGTCAACTACACTGTAACACAAACACACACTTGATAGTGTTGAGGTGAGGACCCCTGCCTATGTGGTAATCACTATTACAGTACTGTGCACCCACATGATGCCACACAGAGAATACACATGTACAGGTAGTCAGTAATGCCTAAGATCAACAGCATCAACAGGGTAGTAGATTGCATCACCTGGAGGGGTTAGGGGTCCTGTCTGTTCACTATGGTAACATACATCCTCACTCCATGGACCAGACAGCCATACATACATACACACACACACTGTGGAGTCCACGATTGAATGCACCTATGTCATGCACATACAGATAGCTCACATGTGTGTGATACACAGCCAACCCCTGCCTATGTCTTGCTTTTTACAATGCAGTATGTACAGATCTCTACAACAGTGTACAGGAAAGTGAGTATCAATTGGGATGTATTCCCCACCATACGTGGCATATATGGACACACAAGCAAACACACATGGCAGTACTGTGAATCAAACACCTGCTATCTTATGATACATATGACTGACATGCAGCAGTATTGCCCGCATTACAATGTGTACTAATGCTACCTTTGGCAATTGTGCTGATATATGCACAGGGGAGGTCTTAAGTGTTACAGGTGTCAAGTGATTTACAGTCAGTGACACCCTGACCACTGTGTAGGTTGTATGTGTTCCCCTTCAATTAACATAAACATAGCTTAGTGTTTGCACATGTTATTGTAGGATGGTTTGTGACACACCTGTGAGCTGTCTTCAGCAAACATCTGTCTGCAAAGATGGCCCACCACTTAGTTATGTCCACACATCCGTCCATACCTGATGTACATCTTACCGTACTGTCAGTATATCACCATATACAGTTGGCAATGATGGGGCTGCATTGCAACTGCATGTTATAGTAAGACACACGTCACCTGCAAACATCAGCTACTGCACACGCGTGGTAGCTCAATGCACACCACTACATGTACATGTTTGTAGTTCCTACATTCCTGTCATTTAGCCATGTTTGTAGACATTGCAATTGGTGGACATGTGTGATGACATACATGACACATGGACTGTTGTATGATATGATAGTTGTCATGGGTAAACAGTACAGAGGGAATGTTAACTCAGTCAACATTGATATCACACCTTATGTACTGTTAGCATTCAACAGCCATGGACCTACTTTCCATGTGCATGTGTGTAATTGCTGTAGCCACCTGTCTGCACAAAGGACAGCAACAGCTATGCTATATACATATGCATCATGTGTGTGTGTGTGTGTGTGTGTGTGTGTGTGTGTGTGTGTGTGTGTGTGTGGCATGTACATATCCACTGCAGGTGCATGTATGTCATATCCAAACATGAGGGTGTTTACTGGTGTACAGCAACAGTCATCTGTTACTGCTGTATATGACCCAGGGCCCCTGTTATGTGTACAGCCGACCTGGTTATGAACAGTGGTATCATTGCATTTCATAACACATGATGCAACTGTGTCAGTACATGGGTAGTCTGCACAGTTGATGTAGAGCTAGGTACAGTCCACTGGTCATGGGTCACACGGTGTTGTACTATTATATGTTCTACCACATGTATGGATGTGTGTTGCTGGTCTAAGGACATGGAGATATCTGAGGGCTACATCCTAGAATGCGGCTTTTGACACTGTGATCTGCACCTGATACATCTGTGATGCCTTTTGAGGGTGTACTGTTCAGTACATGTGAGTGGCCTTCATGTACTTGGGGACACCACCAATTGGTGTACCTGTGTTATGGCCCACATGTCTGTATCTGAGGTATACGGTGGTAATGCTATTGTGCACAACTGAGCCTTCAGCCAGGTGTTCATCTCTGCACAGATATCAGTATTCCCCATTGTTGGATCTACATTGGGCAGCTGTGATTACGAACACTACACATCTAGCACTGTTTAGTATACACATACAATGCAGTTGTCCTCTAGGTGTCAGGATGTTAACCTGGTCTCAGGACATTCGACTATGAATGGCACTATATGGGCGAAGTAGCCACTCCTGGCAGGACATCACCAGGTTTAGACTGGTACACCTAAGGTGACGGACAGCAGCAGATGTTGTGTAGAAGACCACTGTCAGATATATTTAGTGCAGTGTTCTTGCTAACAATGACAACTATCGACACCGGAGTCCATTACAATGTGTTGTTCACGTCTAAATGTAATAGCATGGCCACTGTGCCCTTCCGTGTTTGGAATCAGAGTGCATACAAAACAGCCCTGTGCTACTAAGTGTGTGAGCATGCCCAGTATAACTTTGTGTAGATGGACACATAGTGCATTCCAAACGGCCGTGTGCTACTGTGTGAGCATGCCCAGTGACACCTTGTGTCGGTTATGTGCCTCTATGTGTATGGGCAGGCCATTGTAACCCTGTATATCGATAGTAGTCGTCCAGTCAACAGATGGCCATACCTCACTTTAGGATGGATTCCTACATTGAACACACAGGTTCACAGGTATGTACATCATAACTGCCAGCATCCATGTCGATGTCCGCATTCCTAGAAGGTCATATTGACAGTCTTGAAAGGTGTAGTGTCTGTGGTTTGCCTCATATCTATGTAGTATTGTAATAGTGGTCCGTAGATAGGCAGTTGTCTTGATCCCACCACTGGCGTGTGTTTGTCTCCATCTGCCTGGGGACAGAAATATGCTTTTAGACTGCTCACACACCATACAATCCCTATCGCCGTCTTTGCCAATGCTGATGATGTCACCAAGCTAGAAGTACACCTCTGGGAGTGCTGTGTCCCAGTAATCTCGGTACCACATTCTGTAACTGTGTAATGCTGTAGTGTGATAAGGTAGTTAGGTCAGTGTTCTAATCCCAGCCATGCCAAGTGTGTGTGTGTGTGTGTGTGTGTGTGTGTGTGTGTGTGTGTGTGTGTGTGTGTGTGTGTGTGTCTGTGTGTGTGTGTGTCTCTATCTGCCTGTGGACAGAAATATGCTTTTAGACTGCTCACACTCCATACAATCCCTATCGCCGTCTTTGCCAATGCTGATGATCTCACCCACCTAGAAGTACACCTCTGAGAGTTTTGCGTCTCAGTAATCTCAGTTGCACTTTCTGTAACTGCATAATGCTGTAGTGTGATAACGTAGTTAGGTCTGTGTTCTAATCCCAGCCATGCCAAGTGTGTGTGTGTGTGTGTGGGTCTCCTTCTGTCTGGGGACAGAATAATGCTTTTAGACTGCTCACACTCCATACAATCCCTATCGCCGAGTTTGCCATTGCTGATGATGTCACCCACCTAGAAGTACACCTCTGGGAGTACTGTGTCCCAGTAATCTCAGTAGTGTGTTCTGTAGCTGCGTAATGCTGTAGTGTGATAAGGTAGTTAGGTCTGTGTTCTAATCCCAGCCATGTCAGCTGTGTGTGTGTCTCCGTCTGCCTGGATTCAGAATAATGCTTTTAGACTGCTCACACTCCATACAATCCCTATCGCTGACTTTGCCATTGCTGATGATGTCACACACGTAGAAGTACACCTCTGGAACTGTTGTGCCCCAGTAATCTCAGTAGTGTGTTCTGTAACTGCATAATGCTATAGTGTGATAGAATAGACAAGTAGGTGTTCTATTCCAAGGCATGACAGGTGTGTGTGTTTGGCAGTCATATCCTATGTGTTGGTGTCTGTGCGTGGCTAGCTACTGGATGTGTTGAGGAGCATGTTTTGTTGTTTTCCTATATAGTGGCCATAAATGTCACAATCAGCCAAGAGACTGGGTTGGCAAGACATACACATACATTCGGCAATAGGTCTGGTGAGTAATGACAGCAGCCCTAATCTTACCCTTAATACAGTCTGAACCCGTGTGATGCACAGAAACACACTTGCCTTGATACTAACACCAGTACATAATGCAGGAGGCACATGTGGTTTCCTTTTCAATCTTGTCTAATGCTTTGGTGTCACGTGGTCTGCTGTTAAGATATATATTCTATATCTACGTATGCGTGTGTGTATATGTATATGTGTATACATATATATCTATATATATATATATCTATATATATATCTATATATATATATATATATATATATATATATATATATATATATATATATATTCCACATGATGGAATACATGTCCTATACTGCTGAATGCCTGTGCTGGATGATCTGTACATGATAACTTCAGATGTATGTATATCTGCCATGGCTTAGTGGTAAAGCACATTGTTGTGTGCAAGGTCCCGGGTTCGAGCCATGCAGAGGCCGGTTGCTTTGAGGAACGAGGTACATCGAATATGGTGATAGTAAGGCACTTTTAACCAGTTGTGTGTGGGTCTGCATGACAGTAAGCAGTGGTTATTTTTGGGGAGGCTCAGTATGGGTCATGTAACTATGCATTAGAAGACAATACTATGCAAACGAGGTGGAAAATAGTGAATCCCGTTTATCCCCAGGGTGTGATGCAGATCCCAAGAGTGTATGTGTATAGATAGCTGGGTGCAGGACTCGGATATAGGTGAAAGCATGGGGGGCTGTCAGGCATACTGTACGTAGATTGGAGCCCTGTGTCTCGAGATTGCTCCTGGCTTAGCACGCCTAAGCTAGGGGTGTGTCTATGCCTGCCTAGTGCAATTGGGAAGGACAACAGCAGTAGGAGACCAGTCAAGGTGAACAAGCTGGGCAAACAGGTGGTAATTATCACAATCAGCAGATTACAGGCCCAGCCCAGCCCAGAACACTAAGATAAAGTGAGCAAGCAACATACCCTTGGGTTTTTCCACACTCTACACCACTGGTGTATACATGCAGGGAAATTTTACAAAACAATCCAACGAAATGAAAAGGGCTGCAGCAGGCAACATAGACCAACATGTGCAGGAGGCTGAGGGTGGTGAGGATGTGAATGCTGCCGGACAACCCTCAGTGAGGAGACAGAGAAGACTGTACAGACCCAGGGTAACCTACAAGGAGCTACATGAGCTGGAGATAGTGGAGCGCTATGGGGTGGACAGAGACCTCATACAGCAGATTGTTGAGCTGTGCCAGCCACACCTGACACATTGAACAGGCCGAGGGGAACCCATCCCTGTGGATACCAAGGTATGTGTAGGCCTAGGTATACTAGCCACAGGTACCTCTCAAAGCACAACTGGGGATATCATGTGGATCTCACAGGCATCTGCATCCAGGGTATTCCACCAGTTCCTGGATGCCATGTCACCACATGCCAGTGAGCACATACATTTCCTCAACACACGTGAGGTGTTGACCAGCAATATGCGTCTCTTCCACCAAATGGCAGACTACCCTGGGGTAGTGGGTGCTATAGCCTGCATGCACATATGCATCAAAGCACCACCCGGTGAGCAGGGTAGGGCCTACATTAACCGCATGGGCATCCCCTCCATCAACTGCCAGGTCATATGCGATGCCCAGGGCATTATGTGAATGTGTGTGCTGGCTTCCCTGGAAGCTATTATGTATCCTATATATGGCATCTGATGCAGCTGTACCACAGCTTTGCCAATATGGACATACCCTACGGTCATCTAGTGGGGGATGCTGGGTACCCACTGGAGCCGTGGCTGATGACACCCATCAGAAATGCACACACACCTGAACAACTATGCCACAATGAAGCACACGCACAGGCCAGACATATAATAGAGCATGTGTTTGGGATGCTCAGGTCACGGTTCCGGTGTCTGGACACATCCGGAGGAGCCTTGCAGTATTCACCAGCTACATGCACCCATATTGTTATGGTATGTGCTATGCTACATAATATGATCCTGCAGAAACAGCTGCAGCAGGAACAGCATGGGACAGGGCCACGCAGCCCCCCACCAATGCCAAGGCCTGTACAGGCACAGAGTAACTTGGAGGAGGAACAACCTGAGCCAGACCTAGTAGGCGAAAGGAGGTGTGCCCAGTACGACCTGGCCTTGGCAAAGAGGCAATGCATAGCATATGCACTGACACAGTACGTACCCGGGGAATGTCACCCTCTCTGACTCGCACAGACAGTAAAAGCGATGCCAAACATGACACTACCTGTGCTCAGCCATGTATAGGAAGTGCACTGTGTGCATCCGACATAGGCAGCCCTCCAGCACCATCCTCAGGTCTAGCACACCAACATAAGTCAATCAACCTACCAATTGGCAGTTGTATTAGAATGTGTTGTTACCTGTAGCTATGGTAGGGATGTGAGAATGCAAGGGAATATGTTGGCTGAATGTTAAGGCAGCAGACAGTAGACATCCACAGTGGCATCATGACATCTGTAGCACATGCCGGGGTCACCATAGTAGCCAGTAGTACACAGGGTGTCATAACCCACTGTGGGTAATGGGCATCATGTGTGTCCATACAGCCCACACAAGTCTCAACCAGCTGGACAGGTGTAGACCAACACAGACAAATGCTGTACTGTGGCCTCTGAATATGCCCAATGGATGACCCCCCCCCCCCACAGACCCACACAGACAGACTACAGCAGGCCAGGCAGTTGGATATAGGTTGTGAAGGCTAGGACGTCTGAAACTAATATGTTGGTAATTAAAGCTAAGATCTGGAGTACACTGGTATGCCTCTAGCCAGCACAATGGGTAGGTCTACTCACTGAAATGGAGTACCTGACATACCAGTACAGTAGTAGCAAAAGTGTACAAGTCTCAGGTGTGCCCCCTTCCAATGTACACATATAACAGTCATGTGTGCCCCCCTGGTGCTGTGTAGGAATGTGGATACAGTCGGATGTCCCCCCACATTGTGCAGAAATGTAGCAACAGTCAATGCCACATGACTGATGGATACCCTGCAGACACAGCATGCCACCTGTCAGTATACAACGCAGAGGTTGGCACCACAGTACTGACTACCTGGACATGTAACACATGCGATACAGTTGGCCATACTGGGCATGCTCAAACACATGAAGGTATGATGGCAATGTCAGTCAGCAACATGCGGAATGGTCATACTGGTCATGCTCACACACGTAAATGCAAGTCGGCCAGGTCTGCAAACACCAATGGTCCGGACATATCTGCCGGTACATTGCTATACTGTTGGATGACTGTGCTGTATGGTATGTGTGTGGTACTGTCTATTGGCTGTATATTTGCCATGGTGTATTGGTAATTCACATTAGCTGTGTGCACAGGGTGTTGCTAACAACACTTGCAAAGGATAGTTATTTGTTTGCAGCCAGAACAAGCCCATTGGGTACAGCATGAGTAAGGCACATTGAAGCAGTTGGGAGCGGTTGTGCATGAATTTGTGCAGTGTTAAGCACTGCTGATATCTGGATACAGCTTCTTCACTTGGTTAGACTCCACATTTCTTTACCAGTGCAATACTCGCATACTGGTAGCCAAACACGCTTACACCCACTCGCTCCCTCACTTGCACATGCACCGACATTGGTGCTTGCATGTGTCACTCACACTGGGTGGGCGTGATCCCTTGTGATGCCTATTACATTGGACTACATGACTACAGTATCGGGTATGGCTGACCATTAGGCGACGGCATGGCATTCCACTGTACGGCATCGGTGGCCTGTCCAGTCAGTTAATCATATTATATGCATGTTCCTCATACAATCTGCTCCCATTTGGCTGATACATGGGAACCGATACTCTGCAATGCAGACAAGTAAATGTGTTTTGGGACCCACATCTGTCTGCCGGGTCATGCTACCGCATACCTATTGTAGGTTTGCCACCTTTTAAATTGGCAGAGGTGAGACTTTAGGATTAACACCTGTCCCACTTTGCATGGGACTGTCCCTCCTTAGGCATATGTGTCATGCAAAAATAATCAAGACATAGCAAATGTCCTGATTACAGGACAATATTATATTCTATGTTTCTCTAATAACAGTTATTGTATATATGACACTTCTATGTGTTATGTGAAGTAGCATAAGCAACTGGACTGCTACTAGACTAAGCTTTTATTTGTGCTAATACGTATAGTACTGTACTACACATGGCTGTAGGTATGTTCTGACCTGGTACGTCTGACATTTCTATGGAGCAGGTCCCACTATGGCCATTTGGAAAGGTGGCATCCCTATAGGACCTATATGTAGAGATGTCAGATTTGGCAAGGCAACACATACCCACAACCAGTAGAAATAGACTACTTCACCGGTTTGCATAATTAAAGGTTATTCTTGTAACATTATAGTTGTTAATACTGTTTCCTATAACATCTAGGTGTTTCAGATACAACATAATTGTTTTATGCAACCACTACAGACAATATATGGATTCTTTGCCCTAAATCACAGGCCATGTGCCATAATAACATTTATTTTGCAGGACACAACTGCCCAAATGGGAGTGTCCCTTGCAAAGGTGAACAGGTGGTAACCCCAACCTATTATGCTATCATCCTACCTAAGGTAGTCGGCGGAATATGCGCTTTCCGTCACTAGCAGACATACCTCTCAACTGTACAGATTTTCACAGAATGTCCAGATTTTTGCCTCCTATTTTTGGTCAATTTTTCATAAATGTGTGGTTTTTTTTGGCCAATTAGCGGCAAACCATTAAATATTAAAGTTAGAAAAGAATGATAGACATTTGAGTTTCAGACTTCATACCCTTTAGAAAATTCATGCTAATGCAAAACTTATTCTATCAACTTTCTAAGTTTGTAAGAGCAGTATTTAAAAATCGTACCTATTTTTGGGTCTTTGTCCCACTTTTGTTTATGGCTTTGTCCAGATTTCTTGCTCTAAGAGGTTGAGAGGTATCGGTGTATATGTGTGAGATTTACTTAATGGCAGCCTTGTGTGTGGGCATGCAGGCATTACAGAGCTTCACTGTGTTGTTACTTTTATTTTACTTAATTGTAGTCTAACAGCATGCAGGCATCGCAGCTTTCAGTCTCTGCTTCTTTCAGACTGTGTTATTTAATGATACCTAGTAACTATGAACCTGTTATCAGTGTGCCATTCATTCTCTATTGCAATATTACTAGTTTATTTTTTTTAATCTATCATAGTAATTTATTCCTGATGGGCAACAACAGACACTTTATTTGTAGATGAAACAATGAAATATAAAGTTGTTTGCCAGCAGTAACTTCATTAGTTACAGATCTCTTTAATGTGGATTATTTATGACTTTTACTTCTGCAGAGATTGTTCTTGAGCCATATTTTGGTTATCTCTTCAGTTTGTATTTGAAAGTTGGTATCCCACAATTCCATTGGAGTGGGCGGGGTTACACAATTATGGTTGCAAATATGTTAAGCAGCATTCAGATTTGTACCTATTTTCATGGGCCTTTGTCCAGATTTTTGATGTTTCCAGGTTGAGAGGTATGCTAGCAGACCTCACATATGAATGGGGGAGAATGAACACTGAATCAGGGACACTGCATAACACCCTCAGGGACACATGTAGATGATTGTTACTATTAACCTGACACACTGAAAGTCCCAGAGCATATGTATTCATACACATTTGTCGAGGTACATGCTGTTTATGACTCATACATGTTGTCATTAGTCATTACGTGTATTCCGCCACCTGTCCACCTAATATCACTAGTTCTGAAAGGGTTTAGTTGGGACTGTGTTAGATTCTGATTTGTAATCTTGGACGTCCATGATAATCGGGTACAGTTCAAGTTCACTGATATAGTCCCTATGTGTTCCCCCACTGGTTTACGGACTATCCAGTAGATGTGCTCTTAAGGTTTGGGAGGTATGGGCGTCTGCTATACCCACATAGGAATATTAATTACTTCCATGGGGCAGGCCTAATACATCTCTGCCAACCAACACCTGCACACTTAGGCCCATTATTGCATACCCATGATTCCTACCTGACACCCCTCTACAGCACTCATCCTTACTGTGAGCGCAGCTGGGGTATGAACACACATCTACACACTGCCCACTCTCCCTGTGTCGGGACACATGTCGTACGTTTTGTCAACCCATGTGTTATCAGACTTGCACAACCTACTGTTCTGTGTACAGCTACATCCTGGTTGTATCAGTCATAGCGTTGCCTAAAAGGGAAATTTTTGGTGTCCCACAAGGGACCCCATGATCCATGTTTAAAGTGTAGACCTTTCAGATCTCTCCCACTGGTAGTTTCCTGCTGGTGGTCTGGAAAGCAGCGGTGTATTTACCTTTATTGCGTGTCTGTATGTCTCACCGGTCTAGCTGGGGGTGTGTGGGAGGTAGATGTTTGTTTATTTGACCTCCCACTAACATATGCCTGGTCTGAACATATGTTACCCATAATTATCTGCCCTAGGGCATTTATAAGCCTAGCCAGAATGTGTTTGGCTTTCGCCACCCATTTTAAATTAATTTTGCAATGCCCTTTTTTGAGGTTAGTATACTGTGCCTCTGTCCAACAGTGACACAGAAGTGATACCCGGGGTAAACCTACGCTCTCCCATCCACTCATCAAGATTCCTCTTGAAGAGAGTCAATGAGGGACTCTGCCTAACCTGGACTGGGATTTTATTCCAGAGTGAAGGGAGCCTCTGGGTTATGAATCTGTCCCTCCAGCATGTGCTATTTATTTCGGTGCTGAGGTTCAAGTCTCTCGTGCGTGTAGCTCAATGGGATTTGGATTTTCTGAGGTGCAGAATGTCCATTAATTCTGGGTTGGACATGGCTTTATACGTCAAGCACAGATCACCTCTGAACAGGCAGTATGCCACTGAGTAGAGCTGGAGTTTCTTTAACCGGGCAGCATATGGCATCTGTTTGAGCCCTTTGATCCTCTTGGTGAGGTACTTTTGGGGTCTTTCCAGTTGCTGCAGGTGTCTGGTAAGGTACATCCCAAAAGGGGCATTGTACTCAATTATGGGCCTGATGAGGGATGAGTAAAGAGGCATGATGACCTCCCCTGATCTAGATGTGAATCCCTTCATGATTAGGTGGGCTATATAAAATGTTTTTCTAACCACTTTGGCCACGTGGTTGTCAAATAAGAGATTGCTATCAACTTGGGTCCCCAGGTCCCTAATTACTTCTTCTGTACTTAATGGATTACCACCTATGTGGTAATTTGTGGGCACTTTGTTTTTGCCAAAGGGGATGACTTATACTTTTTGGCGTTTAGCTTGAGGCCATGGCTCTGGCACCAGTTGTCTGTTTCTATGAGGCCCTTTTGGAGGATGCTTGTGTCGGCTGGAGAGTTGATTATGGTGCCCAGTTTGCAGTCATCTGCGAACTTGGTCAGCCACAGTCCTTCCATGTTGGCCTGTACCTCCGAGAAATATATACCGAACAAGAGAGGTCCCAGGACTGAGCCTTGTAGGACGCCACTTGTAACTGGTTTAGAGTCTGACATGGCTCCAGCAATTCTAACCATGTGGGTTCTGTCCTTGAGCCAGTTTGCAACCCATCTAGTGACATAGGGGTTTATATTTAAGCTGGTGAGCTTATCTATAATGCCCAAGTGGGGTATTGTATCGAAGGCTTTTGCAAGGTCCAGGTAGGCTGTGTGGACCACCTTCCCCTCGTCAATGGCCTTGGTGACTGTTTCAAAGAAATCAACCAGGTTTAAGAGGCAGGATCTGCCCTTAACAAAGCCGAACTGGGTAGGATCCAGTGTCTGCAGGTCCCCAATATCTTTATTTATGAGGTCCATGATGATCCTTTCCATAGCTTTGCAGACCAAGCTAGTCAGGCTTATGGAGCGATAGTTTCCAGGATCTGTTGAGGCACCACCTTTGTGGAGAGGGACCACATTTGCTGTACGCCACTCTTTGGGTACATATCCTGTAGTAAGGCTGAGATTGAACAGTAGTTTTATGTTTGGGTTTAGCTCTTCTTGGAGTTCATGTAGGACACAGCCCGGGACACCGTCTGGTCCCATTGATGCTGTGTTTTTTGCTTTGGAGAGGGCGGCTCTTACCTGATCATCTGAGATGTCAGGGGGGCAGCACTCTGCTGGGATAGATATTTGCCCTTTTGGTGGGGAGGGGGTGAGAAGTTTGCGCTGAACCTGTCAGCTAGGATGTTGGCAATGTCTGTGGGTTCAGTGTATTTTTTTGCCATTTTGGACTAATTCTGAGCATATCAGGGGAATTACCACCCAGGTTCCTAACATAACTAAAGAAAGCCTTGTGATTATCCTTAGTGTCCTGTGCAATTTTTCTCTCGAAGCTGGCCTTAGACGATTTTATGAGTGCCCATAGTTTTTTGCTAATACTGATCAGAGATGCCTTCCCTTTTTGGAATTTTGCTCTATCATTTAGTAGCTTCCTCCTTCTATTGTATAGTTTGTTTATGGCTGGGTCCACCAGACAGGATGTCTGCCTTTGGAGGATTGGATCTTGGCTTTATTTGGGATCGAATGATCCATGCATTCCTGAAGGTGTTCATAGAATGTGTTTATAAAGGATTCTGCTATCTGGGCCATATTTTCCACAGGCCCGGGGGCTTTGAAGGATTCCACCTCGGTTTTGAGGAGTGTGAAATTTGCTTTAGAGAAGTTTTTCACTGTGGTTTTCTGTGCAGGGGGTGGTGTCGGGATGTGAATATCCAGTGAGATTAGTTTATGGTCTGATCTTACCAGTGAGGGATACACTTCTGGTCTGGAGCATAGAGTCCCCATGTTGGTGATGATCAGGTCCAGTATGTTTTCCCCTCTTGTGGGAGTGGTAACAAGTTGTTCCATAGCATTTGAGTTTATAAATTCTAGGAACCTTTGGGCTAGGGTGTTGGAGCTATAGTAATGCTCCCAGTCTATGTTTTGGTAGTTGAAGTCACCCAATATAATGGTGTTTGGAGAGACCTTCATATTTTCCAGTGTTCTCAGGAAGGCTGAGTGGGGTTCCTGGGTTAGGGAGGGTGGTCTGTAGCAGGCTATAAACTGGAAGGCAGTTTTACCCACTGTTAGTTGCACATGGATAGTCTCTGATGCTTTGCGCTGTGCCACCAACCTGGAGGTGTGGGTATCTTTGATGAATATTGATACTCCCCCTCCTTTTGTGGGTCGGTCCAAGTTTTGGGGCCGAAAAGCATGGTATGAGGTATAACCTGGTAGTGCTGGGGTGCTCTCGGGAGCCTTGAACCAGGTTTCTGTTACTGCACGGATATCGATGTTCTCCATGCTAAGGAGAGTTTCGAGTGCATGCATCTTGAGGTTTAGACTTCTGGCGTTGAGTAGCATTACTCTTCGTTTCTTATCCCTTGTGATACCTATGGAGGTGGGTTTGTCTTTTGAGCCTTGCCTAAAAAAGGCACTATGGGGGTAGCAAGAGCCTTTGCCAATATCCGAAAGCCCAGGGGTGACAGGTGCAAGCCGTCCCTAGCGAAGCATCATGGCTTGTTGAGCATGTCATCCCAGGCTGACAGGCATTGGATCCCCTTTGAATGACACCAATACTTAAGCCAATTGTTGAAATTGATCATCTTGTCTTCATATTGTGGCATCATTCTTGGTGAGGGTAAGATGCTACTCAAGGTCAGGAGACGAGGTCGCAGGAGGTGATTGACGTAATGAACATTGGAGTACATCCGAAAGTTCATAAAAGTTCCAATGGTGACTTTACTGTGTATAATTACACTTCCTTGATTATCACACAGGACATTATTGATTTTTTAGCTAAGGACTTTTCCTTTGTGCCAGGCCGCAACATGGACATAGGCAGGCTAATCATTGACTTGAAGGTTTTCACACGTAAACTTAATCTAAATTGCTTAATGGGCAATGATTCATCTGCAATTAGTTTACTTAGAGTAGCCAGCTCTTACAACCCCCCTTTACACTCCACCTTGCAAGTTTTTGAAAAAATGTGCGAGATGGATATGTGGGCTATTAAGAACCAAATCATGTATAGTAAACAGAAAAATTCCTCTAATATTGCCCCTTTGGAGAAAGATTTCATCCAGTTAATCAAGGATTGCCAAATTAGAGTCATGAAACCTGATAAAGGTGGGGGGTTAGCCTTCATGGATCATTATAAATACGTGGAATATTTGTCCCAACATCTTGATTCACCTGCCTATAAAATTTCATCTCTGAATGAGATAAATGGGGCTTACAGGAAAATTAATAACATGCTTAATGACCTGTTCTTGGAGGGTTATTTTGACACAGATACCCTCAATTATTTGACTATGCCGGCTCCAAGAATTCCAGCATTTTTTGGAACACCGAAACTACACAAAAGACTTATTTCGCCCCCATTTAGACCCATCATAGATGGAAGAGGGTCCATCACCCAGGCATGTGCAAAATATGTTGATAGCATTTTGAAACCTTTGATTAGCTCTGAATCCCACATTTGTAAGGATTCATGGTCTTTTCTTAAAAACATCAACATGCTCACATACAATGACGGTAAGTTGTTCCTCACTGTTGATATTAAAGACCTATATACTGTCATTCCACAAAACATCGGCCTAGCCTGGGTGAGGGAGTTTATGTTGGCGAAAAATGTTGAACATGATACCATGAACCTAATTGAGACCCTATTAGAAATAGTGTTATCTAACAATTTTTTTATGTTCGAAGGCATGTTTTACCTACAAACTTCGGGCGTTGCCATGGGCTCACCCTGTGGTGGGTCGTTTGCTAATGCAGTACTTGCTTATTGGGAGTCTAGCTACTTATTTAAAGATGAGCTTTTTTCCCAACATGTCGCCTGGTATACTCGTTACCAGGACGACATTTTCTGCATTTGGGAGGGTGAAAGAGAGTTGATTCCGATATTTATCGATAATATCACAAAATCAACAGATTTTCTAGAATTCACATATAAAATAGATGATTCACAGATCAACTATTTAGACATATTATTAATCAAGGATACAGTTAACCAAAGGCTGAAAAGTAGAATATTCAGGAAGCCAACATACTCCAATGCTTTTTTACATTTTTTAAGCAATCACCCTTATCACCAGAAGAAATCAGTCATCAAAGGGCAGATGGTTAGAGCAGCCCGTATGGTTAGCGATCCAGTTGACTTCATTGCGGAATGCAATAACCTCTCCGATATGTTTATTGCAAGAGGTTATCCACAGCCCTTAGTCTCCAATGTGCTAACAGAGGTCACTAATAAACGAGAGTCAGGCCATTTTTTCCCTTTACTTTCGGGCCACATGAATAACAACCTGGAGCCCCTTAATGATCTTATACCATCCCAAATCTGTAGTACTTCTATTTACAATAATGATACTAGTAAGTTTAATATTAGTTTTTTACACACCTTTTCCCTCGACTCTTCAAAAATCAAAGAAGTAATCAACAAAAATTGGGAAATCATTAAGCAAGACAGGTCCCTTTGTACTCTTTTGGGCGATTACCCAAAAATTACATATAGGAGGGGGGAAAATATGAAAAGCATTTTTGAAAGAAAACCACTCCCTAGGTCTAATAGACCTAGTGGTATGTTTAGATGTGGTGTATGCTCTCAATGTAAACATATTAGAGTAGCGAATGCATGTAATATTAATGGCAAGGAGTATAAGTGCAATGGACATTATAGTTGTGAGTCCAAGGCTGTCATATATGTAGCACTTTGTAATTTGTGTAATGCTTTCTACATCGGTAAAACCGAGAGAAAGCTAAAAAACAGAATTTACGAACATCAGTACGCAATTATGAAAGAAGATGTTAACAATGCTCTAGCCAGACATTGCCTAGAGTTTACAGGCCATGCATTCCATTTTCTTGTATTACAACAGAGAGAGATGGACCTAAGGGGTGGGCCATGGCAAATTCGTTTGGAAATTGACGAATTGCTATGGCAGATTAGGACTAGGGCCCACATATTTCCTGGTATTAATGAAGGATTATCAATCAAATGTGTTTTAAAATGGCTATCCTATAATAGGTAGACATTATGTTTCATTTTCATAATCAAGTTATTTTGTTAATACTTGTGATTACACATAATTGATTTAATATGTATAAGTTTATTTATGGTGTTACCATGTAAGATTTTTTGTATCGAACAGGGGTAAGCAGTTAGCGATCGTGGTTTCCACGGATATATCATACATTATTAATAATTATTCATAACATAGATAATTCTAAATCAGAAGACTCGAACATAGAGTCTAAGTCGCTTATGATTTTAAGCGCAGATAGTAGTAAAGGCTTATAATTACATTCGTTATGACCATGGATATTGTGTATCTGACATTTCTAAATGTTACTTTTTTATTGTTATTATTTAGCATATGTAATAGGTTTTTAAGAGGTTTGGTTGAACTATTGTGTATTATTATCATCATTTCATGCCAATAATATCCAGTTCTCTTTCATTTTTGGATTGCCGTACAGATAGTTTTTGCGTAAGACAGCTACTCAATATAACTGCTGTTACACAATGGTTGCGGCTGACTGTTTTCCAGCATTTCTAATACGTTTATTTAGTTTTGTACTATCTTAGAAGTTAGCTTTGTCTTGATTAAGGTATATATCTATTATGATGTGTACATTTGTCATTTCTAATTTAAGCAACACTTACTTGTGATCAAATTTATTTACTTATTGAAGGTAATACATTCCAGCAGGGGCATTTTTAGCACTGCTTTATAATCCGTAAGCTTTACCCTGCTTGATGACTGTAATAGTGGTATATATATTTCCCTTACGGGGCAGTGCAATATGAGAATTTCAATAGTAAGTTGACAAGCTCTTATCCAACTGGTATAATGTTGCCTTTGCATATATTTATCGCACTAACTATCAATTGTTATTAACGATTGTTCATTTATTTATTTGTATTTTACGTCTTACTCTTTAACTTGGAGTAATGCCTTTTTAAGGTTGTCATGGAGTTTTTTCTAATTTAGCAATGCACTTTAATTTGATAGGCTTATCGTTTTTAATTGCATAGTATAAGACATTTCTTTGTAATCTTATGGTTGTCTGATGAAGGCGGGTTATTTGAACTTGCCGAAAGCGCTTACTAAAATTCGGATTTTTAAACAACTTGTACTGGTTTTGGAGTATTAAAGCTGTGTTCCAGCTCTCCTATTGTGTGCAGTCCGTTCTTTTAGCAGTTTTTGTCTTTCGTTGTTTGGTATTTTACTCAAGGTCAGGGTCATACCGGCCTGGGCCACATGCCCAGAGAGCTCCTCTATGTCTCTTTTCATGTAGTCCAGGGAGGTACGTCTCAGGTCATTCACACCAGCATGGACAATAACTGAGTCATATTTGTACTTGCCTTGGAGTGACCTGAATGCTTGTGTTATGTGGCAGATCCTAGCGCCCGACAGGCAGCTCACCATGACCTTCTCCTTGTTCAGCCTGGTGAGCGGGACGTCAGTGTGCCTGACGATATAGTCACCTATTACAAGTGTATCATGTGTGCTGTTTAGCTTTAAGGGCTGTGACTGTTCGGCACACTGGCTTTGTGAGCTATGTGTTGCACGTGTTTTGTTTTGGGGTAGCGGTTTCTTGGGTGTCTGCTTTGGAGGTCTCTGCTGCTTAGGCAGATTTTTATTTAGAGCCTCCGAGTACGTTTTTGTGTGTTTATGTGTTTGGTTTGCTGTCGTGGTAGGTCTATGTGAGACTGGAATTGTACTGAGTGTGGTTTCCTTCTCCTCCTGACTGGTTATGCCAGTACTGAGTTGAGAGAGCTTAGCCTCCAGTTTGGCTATATGGATGCATCTCTCACATGTGTTGGAATTTGTTGGGAGGAGGAGAGGGTTGTCTGTGTACATGAGGCAGTTGTAACATTGCCTTAAGATTCCCAGATTCACCAGCTGGTCCGGAGAGAAGATTGACAACTGACCTTTGGACAGGCTAGAATAGTATTGGGAATTCCTTTATAATTGAAAAAAAGGGCCAATGGGGAACAAGGTACTCAAGAGGACTTTGTGAGAGTGTAGTGCTTTTAATTTTTTAGTGCTGATTTATATAATTGCTTTAGTGAGCAAGTGCCTTTAGTGAGCAAGTGTCAGGTAATTTAAATGCAATGTGTTACAGGTAACTTAAATGCAAAAATGACAAACAGTAACTTTCTTTTAAGTGAAACAAGGAAATGATTACAGTAAGCAATGCAGATATCACTAGGGATCTACAGAAGCACTGAAAAGCCACGTTTTAGGTGGTATTAGCGTTTCAGGGAAATAACAAGCAAACAAACAACAAGCATACAAACAGAGCTAGATTCAGCAGGCCTAGATCTAGTCTATGCTACAACAAACAAGGTGTACCAATTTCAGTAAGAAACAGTTGAAACATGCAGGCACTATAAGCCTTTAACCAAAAATTCCCAGCTCAGAAGGGTAGAGTCCAGCCTCTCCTCCCTCAAGAGTGCAGACCACGAACCTTCTTAATGTAAAATAACTGGCCTGAAGCCCATGTGCTTAAACCAGAACTAATACACTTTTAGAATAACAGACACTGAGCCCCCAATCAGCAGTTCCCAACTTAGAAGGATGTAAGCTACCTCTCCTGCCACCACAGTGCAGGCCACAAACCTTCCTAATGTAAAACAACTGGTCTGAAGCCCAAGTGCTTAATCCAAAAGACTTAGAATGATAGCTACACTTTAATTAAGTTACTACCAAGCAGTAATAAATACAATTGAATACTTTGAAGAATGCCTGGATTAGTGCTCAAGTTATACAAACAAAGCTAGATTCAGCAGGCCTGGATCTAGTCTACGCTACAGCAAACAAGGTGTACCAATTTCAGTAAGAAGCAGTTCAAATATGCAGGCACTATAAGCTTTTAACCAGAAATTCCCAGCTCAGAAGGGCAGAGTCCAGCCTCTCCTCCCACAAGAGTGCAGACCATGAACCCTTTTAATGTAAAATAACTGGCCTGAAGCCCAAGTGCTTAAACCAGAATTAATACACTTTTAGAATAACTGACACTGAGCCCTCAATAAGCAGTTCCCAACTTAGAAGGATGTAAGCTACCTGTCCTGCCACTACAGTGCAGACCACAAACCTTCTTAATGTAAAACAACTGGTCTGAAGCCCAAGTGCTTAAACTAAAAGGCTTAGAATGAGTTACACCAAGAAGTAATAAATACAACTGAGTACTTTTAAGATGACGCAAAAGCAAAATAAAGTAGAAAGAAACACAAATACAGTAAAAACAGATATATTTTTTTTTTCAGAAAAGTAGCAAAAACAGTAAGAAAAACAATTCACATGCAGTGCAAGCTGGCACACTTGATTATGTAGCAATATTAGTCCACACACAGTTTGAAAAAAAATGTAACTAAATTAAAAAGGACTAAAAGCAAGTGCAGAAAGGGTTTATTAGGTAGAATGCGGTAAAGAGATGGGACTGGGAGAGTGTCCTAGATCAAATCTACAGTGGGCGGGCACTGCAAAAGCCACCAAATTTAAACTACAACCAAGAACAGGGAGGGTGGGTGGGGAAGACAGTTTCAACAGAGCTAGATATGAGGAATCACAGTCCAAATTATAAAACCACAAAAAGTGCAGAAAATATACTTAAATCAGCTTATGTCCAGTTGATGTATGCAGACAAATCTCAGTAGCCAGCAACTCGATTTAAAATGATTGCTGGAAATGTAACCAACACAGATTTTAATGTTACCAGAACCCCCCCAAGCTAATTAACACTTAAAGGAATTTCAAAGCAGTCTAACAACTACTGCAGAGCTTCAAAGACACACACAAGACAGTTTCAACAGAGCTAGATATGAGGAATCACAGTCCAAATTATAAAACCACAAAAAGTGCAGAAAATATACTTAAATCAGCTTATGTCCAGTTGATGTATGCAGACAAATCTCAGTAGCCAGCAACACGATTTAAAATGATTACTAGAAATGTAACCAACACAGATTTTAATGTTACCAGAACCCCCCAAGCTAATTAACACTTAAAGGAATTTCAAAGCAGTCTAACAACTACTGCAGAGCTTTAGAGACACACACAAGACAGTTTCAACAGAGCTAGATATAAGGAATCACAGTCCAAATTATAAAACCACAAAAAGTGCAGAAAATATACTTAAATCAGCTTATGTCCAGTTGATGTATGCAGACAAATCTCAATAGCCAGCAACTCAATTTAAAATGATTACTAGAAATGTAACCAACACAGATTTTAATGTTACCAGAACCCCCCCAAGCTAATTAACACTTAAAGGAATTTCAAAGCAGTTTAACAACTACTGCAGAGCTTCAGAGACACACACAAGACAGTTTCAACAGAGCTAGATATGAGGAATCACAGTCCAAATTATAAAACCACAAAAAGTGCAGAAAATATACTTAAATCAGCTTATGCCCAGTTGATGTATGCAGACAAATCTCAGTAGCCAGCAACTCGATTTAAAATGATTACTAGAAATGTAACCAACACAGATTTTAATGTTACCAGAACCCCCCAAGCTAATTAACACTTAAAGGAATTTCAAAGCAGTCTAACAACTATTGTAGAGCTTCAGAGACACACACAAGACAGTTTCAACAGAGCTAGATATGAGGAATCACAGTCCAAATTATAAAACCACAAAAAGTGCAGAAAATATACTTAAATCAGCTTATGTCCAGTTGATATATGCAGACAAATCTCAGTAGCCAGCAACTCGATTTAAAATGATTACTAGAAATGTAACCAACACAGATTTTAATGTTACCAGAACCCCCCAAGCTAATTAACACTTAAAGGAATTTCAAAGCAGTCTTACAACTACTGCAGAGCTTCAGAGACACACACAAGACAGTTTCAACAGAGCTAGATATGAGGAATCACAGTCCAAATTATAAAACTACAAAAAGTGCAGAAAATATACTTAAATCAGCTTATGTCCAGTTGATGTATGCAGACAAATCTCAGTAGCCAGCAACTCGATTTAAAATGATTACTAGAAATGTAACCAACACAGATTTTAATGTTACCAGAACCCCCGAAGCTAATTAACACTTAAAGGAATTTCAAAGCAGTCTAACAACTATTGTAGAGCTTCAGAGACACACACAAGACAGTTTCAACAGAGCTAGATATGAGGAATCACAGTCCAAATTATAAAACCACAAAAAGTGCAGAAAATATACTTAAATCAGCTTATGTCCAGTTGATATATGCAGACAAATCTCAGTAGCCAGCAACTCGATTTAAAATGATTACTAGAAATGTAACCAACACAGATTTTAATGTTACCAGAACCCCCCAAGCTAATTAACACTTAAAGGAATTTCAAAGCAGTCTAACAACGACTGCAGAGCTTCAGAGAAACACACAAGACAGTTTCAACAGAGCTAGATATGAGGAATCACAGTCCAAATTATAAAACCACAAAAAGTGCAGAAAATATACTTAAATCAGTTTATGTCCAGTTGATGTATGCAGACAAATCTCAGTAGCCAGCAACTCGATTTAAAATGATTACTAGAAATGTAACCAACACAGATTTTAATGTTACCAGAACCCCCCAAGCTAATTAACACTTAAAGGAATTTCAAAGCAGTCTAACAACTATTGTAGAGCTTTAGAGACACACACAAGACAGTTTCAACAGAGCTAGATATGAGGAATCACAGTCCAAATTATAAAACCACAAAAAGTGCAGAAAATATACCTAAATCAGCTTATGTCCTGTTGATGTATGCAGACAAATCTCAGTAGCCAGCAACTCGATTTAAAATGATTACTAGAAATGTAACCAACACAGATTTTAATGCTACCAGAACCCCCCAAGCTAATTAACACTTAAAGGAATTTCAAAGCAGTCTAACAAATACTGCAGAGTTTTAGAGACACACACAAGACAGTTTCAACAAAGCTAGATATAAGGAATCACAGTCCAAATTATAAAACCACAAAAAGTGCAGAAAATATACTTAAATCAGCTTATGTCCAGTTGATGTATGCAGACAAATCTCAATAGCCAGCAACTCAATTTAAAATGATTACTAGAAATGTAACCAACACAGATTTTAATGTTACCAGAACCCCCCCAAGCTAATTAACACTTAAAGGAATTTCAAAGCAGTTTAACAACTACTGCAGAGCTTCAGAGACACACACAAGACAGTTTCAACAGAGCTAGATATGAGGAATCACAGTCCAAATTATAAAACCACAAAAAGTGCAGAAAATATACTTAAATCAGCTTATGTCCAGTTGATGTATGCAGACAAATCTCAGTAGCCAGCAACACGATTTAAAATGATTACTAGAAATGTAACCAACACAGATTTTAATGTTACCAGAACCCCCCAAGCTAATTAACACTTAAAGGAATTTCAAAGCAGTCTAACAACTTCTGCAGAGCTTTAGAGACACACACAAGACAGTTTAAACAGAGCTAGATATAAGGAATCACAGTCCAAATTATAAAACCACAAAAAGTGCAGAAAATCTACTTAAATCAGCTTATGTCCAGTTGATATATGCAGACAAATCTTAGTAGCCAGCAACTCGATTTAAAATGATTACTAGAAATGTAACCAACACAGATTTTAATGTTACCAGAACCCCCCAAGCTAATTAACACTTAAAGGAATTTCAAAGCAGTCTAACAACGACTGCAGAGCTTCAGAGACACACACAAGACAGTTTCAACAGAGCTAGATATGAGGAATCACAGTCCAAATTATAAAACCACAAAAAGTGCAGAAAATATACTTAAATCAGTTTATGTCGAGTTGATGTATGCAGACAAATCTCAGTAGCCAGCAACTCGATTTAAAATGATTACTAGAAATGTAACCAACACAGATTTTAATGTTACCAGAACCCCCCAAGCTAATTAACACTTAAAGGAATTTCAAAGCAGTCTAACAACTATTGTAGAGCTTTAGAGACACACACAAGACAGTTTCAACAGAGCTAGATATGAGGAATCACAGTCCAAATTATAAAACCACAAAAAGTGCAGAAAATATACTTAAATCAGCTTATGTCCAGTTGATGTATGCAGACAAATCTCAGTAGCCAGCAACTCGATTTAAAATGATTACTAGAAATGTAACCAACACAGATTTTAATGTTACCAGAAACCCCCCAAGCTAATTAACACTTAAAGGAATTTCAAAGCAGTCTAACAACTATTGTAGAGCTTCAGAGACACACACAAGGCAGTTTCAACAGAGCTAGATATGAGGAATCACAGTCCAAATTATAAAACCACAAAAAGTGCAGAAAATATACTTAAATCAGCTTATGTCCAGTTGATGTATGCAGACAAATCTCAGTAGCCAGCAACTCGATTTAAAATGATTACTAGAAATGTAACCAACACATATTTTAATGTTACCAGAAACCCCCCAAGCTAATTAACACTTAAAGGAATTTCAAAGCAGTCTAACAACTACTGCAGAGCTTCAGAGATACACACAAGACAGTTTCAACAGAGCTAGATATGAAGAATCACAGTCCACATTATAAAACCACAAAAAGTGCAGAAAATATACTTAAATCAGCTTATGTCCAGTCCAATATATATATAGATATACATCTGTGTGTCTGTTGACCAGTACATTTACCGGTCATACGCACTTACACATGCGTATTGGGTTTTATATATGCTTCACCAGCATACTATTGCCTTAGTAATTGTGACACCGACACTTCAATCCGGTTATCTTGTAATCGGTATTTAGCACGTTATACAGCAGACAGATGTCGCAATATGTTCATGTACAGACTACTGATGGTAATTGGGATGTGATACGGTGTCATTTGACCTGTTCCTCATCTGCACAGCCTATTATTCCAGCTACTGTCTTTGTTTGTCTGTGCACATTCATATTATTTCTGTCAATAAATGGAGTGCATGTGTTACAGAGAATGTACTTCAACATATTGTTGTCTGCATGTGCGTATGCATATATACTTATTATGTACTAGCTGACCTACACGGGGCCATCGATTGAAACTGTCCCAACCAACCCTGGCACTCCTGGATCCATAATCGCATACCCATAGTTCTTCCACCCCACCTGTGTTGTGTTTCTATGAGTATCAGCCATTATCCTCTTAATATCGCAGCCATGACACACCTTTACACATTGCCCTCTCCAGAGCGTTTGGGGCCCTACACACATTTTGTCCCACCTCGTGTATTCACAGGGTTTCCCACCATTTATATTTGCACATACGTGCCTTTCCTGGTATTATGGATTATGGCCATTTGCAGTTTATAAGTGTGGGTGGTCCCAACATGGACTACATTCCGTCTGTGTGTAATGTAGATGTAGCAGTTCAATGATGTTATGCCCACTGGTAGAACCCTGCCTGTGGTGTGAATAGCGGTGCTCTGTTCACTCTTGGGCAGCTTTATCTGACATATGCTGCATGCACTATATTATACCTTAGTTGCTCTCGATTCCCTTCACAGCCCTTGTGTATATGGTTTATTCTTACGGTATTCATTCTTTATATATATATATATATATATATATATATATATATACATATATATATATATATATATATATATATATATATATATATATATATATATATATATATACACACACACACACACACACACACACACACACACACACACACACACACACACACATATGTGTGTGTGTGTGTGTGTGTGTGTGTGTGTGTGTGTCTATATATATATATATATATATATATATATATATATATATATATATATATATGTGTATATAAATTACATCTGTACATAAAAACATGCATTTGTTATGCTGGCATCTGCTTATACCCGCGCAGGCTCACTCGCATATGCTTACTGTGAGTTACATATGTTTACTGCCGCTTATTTGTGCTTACGTGTGCCTTATTCATTATGACAGTACCACTTTGATTTAAGGAATCTGGTTAATGGCCTCATATGAAACACACGTTCACCTCTACATGTTTAAATGTTGGCTTTACAGCACATCGACATTCATTCCACAAGGAAAATGATATGTGCTATAGTCGAACTTGAACCGGGAAGAATGCTTTTATGTTAGGCCAATGCTTTAACCACTACACTATTGGTGTTCTGCTTCATTTATATGTATACCCATAGTTCATAGTTACCCAAACACACGCCTCAACACTTCACTTACACAGCAGGCATCCATTCTGCTGCTGGGAAAACCACAGTAATACACATGCTCAGTTCCCTATTCCCTACTGCTCTGGACCCGTGCTGCATGTTTACTCACTCCGAGGATATTCAGAACTCCCACGCTTATAGTCCTGGCACATACGTATTTGATTGTCAGGGTGTTCATGTGGTCATCCGGGTTTAGGCTTGTCCAACTGGAGACCAGAACAGTCCTGTACCCATTCGAAAGTCAGAATTAGCACGTGGACAGAGTTAGTCCCGATGTTAACCATTCTACCCGTGTATACAGACACAGGGGTTTGCCCACCTCTAATCGGCTTGTTATGTTGGCACTACATAATACAGTGTGGGGGTGTTCCGCTGATGTTTCCCTTCACATTCGTTATGACTGCTTTATTGTGACCATGCTCATTCATATGTATATATATATATATATATATATATATATATATATATATATGTATATCTGTCTGTACATACACATACATATACACCTACATACCTATTTACATTTCCCATACTGCTGAATGTCCGCCGCGCATCCCCGCTGGCTTTACCTCCCTATATCTGATAGACATTATTCTGACCATCACATAAAATTAGCGGCCCTTGCATGGTTTGAACCCAGAAACAGACACACCTTAGTCACCGGTTTGACCACTACACCATCCGTGGTACATTCTGCATGGATTGTAGCTAGGATATATGAATTCACTACAGGTATTCAACAGTACTGGCAACAAATGTGACATTTGGTTGGTGTACATATGTGTACGGACCTCTCAACCACTCAGCGTTCTAATTTCAACAGTAACAGGGACAAGACAAGGACAACTCAGGGACAATCATGGACACTTTCAAAATATTAGTACTATTAACTTGAAACATTGACAGAATCAGAGCATATGTATTGATACTTATTTTCTGAAGTAGAAAACATCTATTACTCTTAATTATTGTCATTATTCATTCAGTGTAATTCACCACCTTTCCTCCAAAGGTCACTGGTTTTAGGGGGGATTAAGAGGCTGGCCAGTTATTGTGCGAATGCTTTGACCATTGGTAGGGTTGCCACATTTTCATATGGCCAGGATGGGATATATTCGGGACACATCACTTTTTCAGGCCAACACATACCCACGGTCAGTACTAGGTTTAGAAATGATACCTATTTTCCTAGATGAGAGCTTATTCTTGTAGCAGTTTAGTTGCTTATTCTGTTTCTTGTCAGATGTATGTATTTTACATACAGAAATAACTGTTTTATGTAACTGTTACATGAAATATGGTACATAATTATTTTCTACAATCACAGGACATTTGCCATTGTATTATTTTTGGTCAGGACACACCTACCGAAACAGGGACTGTCCCTCACAAAGTGGGACAGGAGGTACCCTGCTTACGTCACCGCCTTAGTCACTCTATATCCAACTGCCACTATGCGAATGTGTAAAGTATATATTCCCGATAATGCACGTGGGGAGCCGTGCATCACAGTCAGGTGTTTAATCCCGGGTAGTAGAGTCTGCATGACCGGCTGGAGGCTGAGCAGTCTCGTGAACCACTACTGCATATACAACTTGTCCAGATGTCTACAAGACTGGACATTGTGTCGTGACACCAAGTCTGATGTATACACAGGATACTTATCCCATGAGGGATATCCAAAAATTGAACAGGGCAATAAACTTCAATATTTTTGGATTTACAAAAACGTGATAGGGTTATACATGCAAGGGATACATAGTTTGCAATCCTGAGACTGCCTAGGGTGAGACTGCCTACTAGATATGTGTAGTGGTCACTATGTGAAAATATGGCTGACCCAAGCTAGCAGTCCAAGTATGGCTGGATTTGGTGGAAGTTCAGGAATAGGGGGGGGGTTGTGTGCTGTAGAGGGGATGATGGGTATTCAATTATGCATCCAGGTGTGTTGTGGTTGGATGGCTCAGTTCAGTCCAGACCATTATGTGGGTATGTGCTGGTGACGTTTCTGTACATGTGTATCGCACATTTTAATATTCATATGTTTGTGGGATTGTGTTCTACAGTATGGCCTGTCAGGCTGTATTGCGGATGTGTATGTTTGTTCTTTGTGTTTCTTTCTGATTCACCCACTGCTCCCTCATACACCTCCATTTCACCTATTGTGCATCCAACACAGTCTCCCCTTGGTGAATTATTACATTACCCATCCCCCCACACTCATATTCCACACACTCCATCCGTCCCTTCTCTGGTTGATGGCCCATGGCACGGTCAAGGGAACACATTGCATACACTACATATCTCTGGTACCTGTATGGTTGTGAGGACTACCCTAGCATTTTTAACCTTCAACATGCTGTACATCACGCACATAGGTACATGCAAATACTTATCTTATATGACATGGTAGGTAGACCCGGGTAATACCCATTCATCTTTGGCCCATCCTGACAAGAATGCCTTGAACCGCAAATGGGCAGATTTTGGCCAAATGCTCTGACCATTGGTAGGGTTGCCACCTTTTCATATGGCCAGGATGGGATATATTCAGGACACACATCAGATTTTACAGGCCAACACATACCCATGGTCAGTACAATGGATAGTACTTTTGTTTTATACCTAAATGTAAGCTTATTGTTGTAGCAGTTTAGCTGTTTCTTCTGTTTTGTTTGCTTGCTTATTCTGTTTCTTGTAACATGTAGGTATGTTACATATGGAAATAACTATTGTATGTGACTATTACATATGATGTGGGACATAATTATGTCCTACGATCGCAGGATATTTTACATTTATAATGGTTTTGGTATGGACACAACTGCCCAAAGGGGGACTGTCCGTCACAATGTGGGACAGGTGGTAACCCTGACCATTGGGCTAGACTTAGCTATTGGCGGTGCACTAACACAATGTGTTTCACTTCCACTTGGTATAAATATCAACACTAGAATAGAATACTGGCACGAGGTTTTAAATGTCATTTGTTCGAGGGATGGGGACTCAATATTCAGCTACGTGCATTTGTGTTTGCTTCTTATTTTTGTGTTCACAAAACTATCTTGCATGCTTTGCATACGTTTCAGTATCCACGGACACTGACAGGTGTGATTACTATTGGAGGCAGGCTGTAATATTCAGCATTTTAGGTTGCTGGTAAACAGCTGACATGTCCATGCTTCCATGCGGTGCTTCGATACGACCCATGCACTCGCGCACATTTCCTATGCACATGGATGTGGGGGCAGTGCACCTTCATTAATATGCATATGGCACTACTGCTCCATCTCTTCGCCGCATGGTCGGCGAAAGCCTAATGCCGTCCTTGCGCCGAGCTTCATGAATCCCGGGGGAGGTCTTTACAATGTTAAGCCTAGTCACTTAAAAAGTAATCTGAAAAAGAATGCATTTTCTTATGAACAAAATATCTGTAGCTATATAGGTATAGTCATGAGGGTCTACTTTACATTACCGACACGACACTTCACCGACACACAAAACACCGACCCCAAATAACCGAAACCAAACAACACCGACAACTCACAAAACCGAGCACAATTACACCGACACAAACAACGTAAACTACACATGACACACAATGACATATCCACTAACCCTAACCCAAGCGCTAACCCTAAGGTCCGACACTACCGCACAGTTACCCTACCCGCACCCTAACCCTAACTCACTTAACCCACCCCTACACCTAAAGACTGTCACTATCGCACACTTAACCTACCTGCACCCTAACCCTAACTCACTTAACCCACCCTAAAACATAAAGCCCGTCACTATCGCACACTCACCCTACCCGCACTCTAAACCTAACTCACTTAACCCGTCCCTAAACTACAGTCCGTCACTATCACACACTTACCTTACCCGAACCATAACTCCGACACTACCACACGCTCACCTTTCCCACACCCTAACTAAAATCCCACAATATCGCACACTTACCTGACCGCTCCTAACTCCGTCACTATCGCACACTTACCGAGTCGCGCTCACACGTTACCCTTGTCGGTCTTTCGGCTGTCGGCAAATCACCTTTTCGGTCAACTTACCTGTCGGTCGTTTCGTCTCGCTCTTCCGCGTGTCGGTGAAGTGTCGTTTTGGTAAAGTAAAGTGGACCCAGTCATGAATATACCAGACAAACTGGGGTATACAAATTATTATTCAGAGGCACCATTTAACTCAGCCCATGGTGATTTGATCTCCCTGCTTCAAATATAATATAATATACATACAAGCAGATTGGTATTATGCATGCACGTGTGTGTGTGTGTGTGTGTGTGTGTGTGTGTGTGTGTGTGTGTGTGTGTGTGTGTGTGTGTTTGTGTGTGTGTGTGTGTTTGTGTACTAGGTGTTTGCTCTGTATGATACAAGCATTTTAATTCAGTAAATGCATGTCTAATACTTTGGGACAGGATTTCTATTCTTGAAGTAAAGGCTACAACTGAGCCAACAAAGAAGATAAATGTGTCCAGAATAAAGCATTTTAATTGTAGTACACATTGCATCTTTTAATCTATGACTAGGATAAATAATATTAAAAACAAAATATGGTGGGGAAAGGATGAAGCAAAGAAGTTATGTCATGCAAACAACAAATTTCACACAGATGTGCATGCATAATACCGATCTACTTACATGTAGTGTCATTTGTCATCCCGTTTACCTCGTGATTTCCCTCTTTACTCCATGTACACATTATTTTTAAATATTTATGACTACAGTATGGTTTAAGATATATATAGGAGAAGGCAATGTTTTCAAATCACTGAAATATTGGGAATGGCACTCAAGCTGACTTTGAACTTCTGTAATTCTGTTGCTTTATAAGGAACTCCATGCTTTACTAGTGCATCCATTTAACCTGCAAAGATATACATATTTAAAAGCAGTAACAGCATCTACTTCCAGGGGATAGTTTTCTACTTGCAGGTCTGTTGTTATTTACCATGAAAGGAGTTTAGCCGTGGGAGGAAGCATTCCAGTGGTTGGATAGCCAATTAAGTATGGATATATATGTAAGAACAGCATACCACTGCGTTTTTCTCTTTGTCAAATCACTTATTCTGAAATGATTATGGCAGCCTTTTTTACCTTAAAAAACAGTGAACAGTGCCATAATAATAGTGAAACTAGAAGATAAGAAATGATTTAAGCTACTTGTAGTAGGATAGAGAGCAAACACTTGACAAATCATATTTAAATTGTTGCACTTAATATCTGTGCAAAATAACACTCTCCTGTCATAAAAAACAGTAAAAATATACGCAAACAGAGCAAGGTGTGTGACTGAAGTGCAGAATATATGTTTTGTAAGCAATCCATTCAAAGTCAAAGTCAAACTCAAAGTAAACTTTATTGTCATTTAGGACTACACAACTGCAGCCCAAATAAAATTCTGAGTAACAACTCACCAGAGAGCACAAAGGAAGCAAGGGCAACAAGAACAACAGTATAATATTTCAATTTAAAAAAGCTATTCAATACAAGGCCCACAGAAGGATAAATAAACCAATAATAACAGCAGAAACACACAAGCCCCCCCCAGACAGTCACAATACTGCCAGAATACTGTACATAGCAGTATGACAGAGTAGGATTACACAAGTTAAGATTGTCATCTTTTGTTCATCTGCATCAGACAACAGCAGGCAATTGCACATGAATAAGAAAATATAATGCTACATCAAAAAAAAAACAAACAAAAAAGATATTGCACAGTTTTCAGCTGAGCTACGTATTATGAATGATTGCAGACTAAATAATCGATGGCTGGTGTCAGAGTTTATCTCTCAACGCTGTTGGGTAGAAGCTGTTTAAGTATCTGGTGGTCCTGCACTGGATACTCTGATATCTCTTGCCCAAAGACAGTTGTATAAACCAGCTGTGTGCAGGGTGAGATGGGTCATGAATTGTTTTGGATGCACATTTAATGCTTCTTGCTGTGAAGAAATCCTGGATTGATGCTAAGTTTGTGCCCATGACTTTTTTGGCAACTTACACCACTCTCTGTAGCTTCTTTTTTTCTGTTATTGTACTGTTTCCAAACCAAACTATGACGTTACTACTAGTGAGAATGTTCTCAACTGCTCCTCTGTAGAATGTGGTGAGAACAGTAGGTGGGAGCTTTGGTTTTTGAGCCTTCTGAGAAAGTGGAGATGGTGTGCTTTTTTGACCAACTGTTCAGTGTTCACAGCCCAAGAGATATCTTTCAAAATGTGCACCCCCAAAACCTTTGCAGATTTGACCCTTTCCACCTCTTCACCATTTATCATGAGTGGTGGGTGCATTTTTGACTTTTTCCTGATGTCTATAATGATTTCTTTTGTTTTAATGGCATTCAGGTCAAGGTTGTTCTTAGCACATCAGTCAATCAATGAGTAGACCTCATCTCTATAAGCTCTTTCATCCTCCTCTTCGATGAGGCCCACAACCATAGTATCATCAGCAAACTTAATGATGTGATTGGTGTTGTATTTTGCAGAACAGTCATGGGTGAGGATGGTGAACAACAGAGGGCTTAGCACACAACCCTAAGGAACACCGATGTTGAGTATTATGCATCCTGAGATGCTGTTGCCCACACGTTTTCTGCGGTCTGTTCATCAAGAAATTGAGAATCTCTGCTTGATCAAACTATACCATAAGTAAATAACAAATTATCATGCTGTCAACATACATTTCATTTATACTTATGAGTCTTCATGGCAGGAAAATGCTAACACATGTCTTCTGTTAGGTATTCTACTGATTGATACCACAAGATGGGTGACAAATGAAAAGTATGCATATATAACCATGTATGTGTATATCTATCCATCTGTCTAGATATTGTGCACCCCCTTCATCCCTGGGCCCTGGACACAGTTCCTGATTGTCCACACCCAATGGTGACTTCGGCATCCAGGCTCTTACATCTATATTTATATATTCTGAAGCATGGCTTATTCATGACAATGTGATGGGAGTCTGTAAATGCCATTAAAACTAGAGCATTTTCTTGCACCACCAACAAATTATTAAATACACAATTACTGGGAATGACAGCATGTTCTTATGCCTTGTATACTCATCTTGACTACAGACGAGTGTGCAGTGTCATGTTAATATTTATAAAGGAAATCAGCAAAGAAAGATCACAAAATGTTCTCTGACCACTTCTTTCTTACTTTGGTGCACTTTATAGTGAAGTAGTATGTTTATTTACATACCTGTCTAGGAAAGGCATCATTTGGCAGTTCAGTTTTAGAAATAAGATGCAAAAAAAAATCACTGTGACCATATACCTGTATATTCAGTCCTACTGAATCACAAAGAAAAGCCTTAAAAATGATAATTTACAGAAAATATTTATTTAATAACCTATTTTTTTTAAATAATGCTGATCTTTGTGGAAATTGATACAGAAAGGAAATAGTGATACATATCTGGCAGTTGGTGCAGAAGGTTAAGACTGTCAGCTGTAATCCCCCTGGTACAGGGTTTGATTCCCTCAACCCACATTTCCCAACTGTGTAATCTGGAGCAAGTAACTTAACCAGATATTCCTCCCAGGTCACCCCTGATAAGGGATTATGAGTTCAGTGGGCCTACATGGATAACAAATGGGAATTAGTATTACCTACTATGAAGAAGAATGTAGTACTAGTGTTCAGCTTAGGTTTATCCTTGTCTCTTCCCAAATTTGGTAAAGAAACTGGAAATTTTAGAAAGAATGAATAACTATATATACACACATATGTAGATGCAAAATCAGATATAATTTAACAAGTACATGTCAATGAACTTTTAAGAACTTCAAATGTCACCACCTGAAGAAAATTACTTTCATTATTCCATAGTTAATGAAGCAAAAATATTATCTCTGCTGTCACCTTTTAGCCATGAAGAAGTAACTTTCTGAAATGTCATCCAATATTCAGACATCTAATATTAAAAGTTCAATTCCAGCAAGTGGTATTTAATGATTACTTGGCACCATTTCAGTGTAGTAAATGCACAGAAAAAGCAGTCGAGGATATAGGATGACTCCAATCCATATTCAATGAAAAACGAGCTACAAGTCCATTATCCAAAAGGTTTTATTAAATGCAAGCCACAATTGAAAGCCGATAAGCACTTTCGTCCCGTAATCACAGAACTTCATCAGATAATGTAAACTGTACTAAATGCAGTTTTAAAGACAAATTCAAGTAGTCACATTCTTCACTTTCCCTAACAAAGCTACGTCCCCTTAAAGTCATATCATGAAAAATATATATAAAATGTTTAAGGTAAAAATGTGTAGTAAGAACAACAATAACAACAACAATGTAATTATTAAAGCATATATGAATATATGTACACCATCTATATAAATAAAACCTGTGTTACATGTGCAAGACATTTAAAATATAAAATTAATATTAATATAAATAATACTTCACATAGTAAGTATATAAAATATTATACTAGTTATCTCATTAATGCCTTCAGCCTTAATAGGGAAGTGATAGAGGTGTTTTCATTTAATCCAGGCCATTTGCCTGCATCTAAAAGCAACTGCCAATAATGTTCCCTTTTCTCTAGCAAGATTGACCAAGCACCACCTCTTATTTCTGTTGAAATATTGTCTATCACACAAAAGTGAAAAGAATGTCCTTCGTTCTCTAATATATGCTTACCTAATGCATTTGTTTCTTTGTTTTAATTTCAAACAGGTGTTCATAGACTCGATTCTTTAATTTTCTATCCGTTTTGCCAATGTAATAGCAACTGCACTGATCACACATAGCACAATATATAACTCTCTCTGAGTTACAATTATACCTACAATTAATTCTTATATTATTATTATTAATATTAAACAACTCTTCTTCTTTTATATGTTTACAGAAGTGACACATCCCAATTTTTTCATATGCCCAACATTATTTTTGTTGTTTGAAACCTGTTTCTTTTCAAAAACACTCTTCAGATTTCTACCTGTTTTGAAAACCATTGAGGGACTTACATCTATATGTTGTCTTATGCTCTTATCCTATCTCAGAATGGACCAGTTCTTGTTCAAGATGTTTTTTTCAGTTTTTTATTTCAAATCCGTCAGATGTAAACATGGTTACAAAGGATGTCCTATAATCTTTGTCCTCAATGTTATTGTCAGTGGTAGTCACATTAATCATAGAAATATCCTGTATTTCAATTTCTAATAAAAGGGGTAAATAAAAATTCCTTTTCCTTTTATTACACTCATTTAAAAATTAGTCCATGTTAGACACCATCCATGCAGGATGGACAAACTGTCCCTTCACAATGGCCTTCTTTTGTTTTAGTGGATGTCCGTGCTGCACGGATGGCATCTAACATGGACAAATTTTTAAATGAGTGTAACTGCCTCAAAGAAATGTTCTTACAATGAGGCTATGCAATAAAATTTGTTAGTGAAATTTTGTTGGAGGTAGTTAATAAAAGGGAAAGGATTTTTTTTATTTACCCCTTTTATCAGAATTTGAAATACAGGATATTTCTATGATTAATGTGACTACCACTGACTCTAATATTGAGAACAAAGATTATAGGACATCCTTTGTAACCATGTTTACATCTGACAGATTAGAACTAAAGAACATCTTGAACAAGAACTGGTCCATTCTGAGATAGGATAAGAGCATAAGACAACACATAGATGTAAGTCCCTCAATGGTTTTCAAAACAGGTAGAAATCTGAAGAGTGTTTTTGAAAATAAACAGGTTTCAAACAACAAAAATAATGTTGGGCATATGAAAAAATGTGGGATGTGTCACTTCTGTAAACATATAAAAGAAGGAGAGTTGTTTAATATTAATAATGATAATATAAGAATTAATTGTAGGTATAATTGTAACTCAGAGAGAGTTATATATTGTGCTATGTGTGATCAGTGCTGTTGCTATTACATTGGCAAAGCAGATAGAAAATTAAAGAATCGAGTCTATGAACACCTGTTTGAAATTAAAACAAAGAAACAAATGCATTAAGTAAGCATATATTAGAGAACGAAGGACATTCTTTTCACTTTTGTGTGATAGACAATATTTCAACAGAAATAAGAGGTAGTGCTTGGTGAATCTTGCTAGAGAAAAGGGAACATTATTGGCAGTTGCTTTTAGATGCAGGCAACTGGCCTGAATTAAATGAAAACACCTCTATCAGTTCCCTTTTAAGGCTGAAGGCATTAATGAGATAACTAGTATAATATTTTATATACTTACTATGTGAAGTATTATTTATATGAATATTAATTTTATATTTTAAATGTCTTGCACATGTAACACAGGTTTTATTTATATATATGGTGTACATATATTTATATATGCTTTAATAATTACATTGTTGTTATTGTTCTTACTACACATTTTTACCTTAAATATTTTATATATATTTTTCATGATATGACTTTAAGGGGACGTAGTTTTGTTAGGGAAAGTGAAGCATGTGACTACTTGAATTTGTCTTTAAAACTGCTATTAGCACAGTTTACTTTATATGATGAAGTTCTGTGGTTATGGGATGAAAGCACTTATCGGCTTTCAGATTGTGCCTTGCATTTAATAAAACCTTTTGGATATCGGATTTGTGGTTCGTTTTTCGTTGAATGTGGACTGGAGTCATCCTATATCCTTGACTGCTTTTTCTGTGCATTTACTAGTTTTTTTGTGGTTCCTTGCATCATTTCAGTGTAGCTCCTGTTCCAGTTTAGACACTGCAACACATAATGCAAGATGCTCTGCAATTTATCAAGGTGTCTCCATAGGAGACAACAGAAAATGGAAGCTATTAGCTAACCCATCTAAATACACAAAAGGACACAATTGTTGTATGTAGTATGGAGCAAATCTATTATTGGTTTATTAATTTGTTAGAAATACCTAAGAGTGAGTTCTCTCAGAGCTCACATACTTCTTAAACTATAATGAACTCTCCAGCCATTTTTCTAGGCTCATCCTGGTGAATGCCTCCAGGCATCAAATATTGTCTGTTCATATTTAAATAATAATTGCAAAAATCATGTTGCATACAAGGTATTTTAAGATTTTATATTAAACTGTACATGATGGGAAACACAAATGCATTTATAGCTGATCTCTGTGTAGTCCGGTTAAAGCGATATTAAATGCTGTTCATATACTAGTTATATAAATTATAAGAATTTTAATTTTTGTCTAAGTATCTCAACAATGAAATATCACATTTAGAAATGCTTAGCCTCATGTGAAGATTCACAGATGGATGAAAACAGTGTTCCTGATAGTATGGCTGTACCTGAGTGGCTACTTTGTTTTCAACACATTACAAAAAATAATATTTACTGTGTTTATTGAGACATAAAATTTAGTTTAAGGGACAGAACTGAATGATTACTATCATTGTAAAGAATGTTCTGTGCTGAACTTCTGCCATTTACATTTATTTTGTAACTCTTATATTTCCAGACATATGTACATGTCTTTGAATTGCGAGACTCTGTTTGCTTTGTCAAAAAGCTCAGGATGGCAGTCATTGTAAATTAGAGGCAAATTTCCAGGCCTCCACTGCAGAAAATTCTACTAAAAAATGCAAGCCACCACCCCGCTCAAGTTATGTCAAAGTTTTAACCTCAAAAATGTTGAAAATAAAGTAACCTTAGTACATGTGATGATTTTGTGGTACCCTTGTTTTGGGATCAGTTGCTTTTCACACCTATAATTTAACTTGCAACTCATCTGTTGCTTGTTAACACTGTAATTAAAGAATCAGACAATGAACATATCCTCTTTTCCCTTATGTGTTATGTCTTTATTCTATAATTTCCTGTTGTGATATATCATTGTTGTATGCAGTACTTCTCCCACACATGAGAAAATTGGCTCAGAATTTTCCAACACAGCAGCTAATAGGTCCAATTTCAAAGAGCAAGGCAAATTCCAAAGAAATGAAACAAAAGGTTTTGCTCAGAAAATACTTTTATTTTTAAATCACTACTTCTAAAATATTGCTCTCCCACTATGTTTCTCATGGCAGTCATTGCCTTGTTCCTCTCTTACTACTAGTAGTTGAACCTCGTTGTTAGTAAAAATGAATCCAAAACAACATATATTCTGTGCGAAACTGTTTTCTGTTTCTGACCTGCAATAAACTCACCCCAAAAGTTAACGTAAAACTGTAATATTGCACAAAGTATGCTTTTGGTATTGGCATTTGGTCAACAGATACTCAACATGCATGTGGTTCTTTGGTAGTCATCACAAAATGATATTTTATTTTTACTAATTGTGATTTATATTGAATACCTAGTTTGTAATACAATGGTAGACATATTCCAAAAAATAAGCATACGAAAAATATGACTACCCAAAAAATAGGTATTAATACTGTTACCACTTGTATTATTTTTGTAGGGATGGTGCTTGCAGTCTTGGTTTTCCCATGCAATATTGATAATATATGATAACTGCTATGCCCCAGCAAAGAATAAAACTGTTAGCATTTCTGGATGGATCTCATTAACTCCATCTTCCTTGCAGAAGTGAAACTTTTCAATCAACTGTGACATCATCTGCAGAAAGTGACACAATCCCACCAGCTTCTAGTTTTACTTTATCCAGAGAAGAGAACATGTTCACCAGATTTAGGAGCTTCTCAATGCTCCTTCTATCCTCTGATGTCAGTATTTCTTCAGTCTTAATGAATGCAACCTGAGTGATGCCTCTACACCCCATCCTTTGTCAGAAAGTCTTTGGGGCAATCCAAAGTCATTCTCTAAGGTCTTGGAAATTTAACTGCTAGAAATGGACTTTGCCTTGGTGACTGCTTCTGCTACTACCTTCCTGATTTGTTGTCATCTGTCAGTAAATTCTGGACACCCTTATAAAAGCTTATCAGAAAAGGCCTCTGTTCTTTAGCCTGACAGTTTCTTTCACTATTAGTATCCATCAATAGGTCCTAGGGTTAACTCCCTTGTCAGTACTTACCGCCTCCCAGCCAAAACTCCTTGCTCAGCTTTTTGAATTCTTGAACAGAGTCCATTCAGACTCCACATTCCCAACCTCCACAGATATAGGGAATACATTCTGGAGGTACAAAGATGAACTCATCCTACACAGAAATTGGCATGGCATTTCCATGATATCTTCATTGCATGTTTGGATTTCCCAAGTTTGTCCATGTAGCATAAATCATCACCAAATGGTAATATGTTAGTAACTCAGCACATCTCTTGACATGAGTATCCACAGCATATGGCCTCAAGTCAGTCAACATGAACACAAAGTCAATCACTGACCTTTGGCTAAAGTTGTTTTGTTGTTTGGTGGTTCATAGGTTAGTACTAGGCTAACTGCTCTTGCAAGTCATTTTAAGCCTTAGCCAATTATCCCTTGAGAGACTCAAATGCTGCACCTTGTATTTGTAAGGCAAACACCTTAACTATAAGGCCACCCTCCCAGGTAAATGGAATTTACTGCAGTGGGACTCAGACTGGGAATGCCTGCTCATAAGGCAAATGCTCTGCCCACTACACTATTGCTATGCTTAAGGTGCTCTGGTTCCATGTATATCTACGGCGGGCCTCATGTTCAAACATAGCATAAGTTATAAACAATCCATGACTAGAACAAAATTCTAAAAGTAGTTCATCATTTAGGTTCAGATCAGTCAAGCTATTTCTCCTACTAGCCCCTCTCCAGGTATGTCTGTCATTCACTGTGTGGGTATTAAAGTCTTCTAGTAGAACTACAGAATCAGAAGTCAATACACCACATCCACAATGTTTCAGCATTAAGTCAAACACATCCAAAGTGGGGGTAAGACTCCATCAAGAATGTGGTTTGTCTTTCTCTGTTGTCTGTAATTTTCATAAACATGATGGCAAAAAATACACACAGTCTGGAAAGTATCCCATTTAAGGATATGAGGTTTACTTCCATGTTATCGGCAGATACACTTCTCTTGCTTATATGTGACTGTGACTACCATCATGTACTGAAAATTTCACCACTGAATAAAAAGTGGCTGGGATGAAAATCAGTTCATATGAGTCAAGGGTCATAATTCTATCCAAGAAAGGAGTGGTCTGCTCTCTGCTGAGGAATGGGAGCAAGCACTTCAGGTGAAGGAGTTTAAAGCATCTTGGACATGATTGGGAGATTAATTTGCAGGTGGGTGCTGAAGTGGCAGTGACACAGGTGTTCTGCCCCTAGGTGTGGGGATGACTCAAGAACTGAGTCACAGTATCCCCAATCTAACCTATGGACATGACTTCTGGGTAGTGACTAAAGGGATACATTCATGGATACAAATGACAGAAATGATGCACTTATGTGGGGTCAATTCTATGAGACAAAATGAAGAACTCAGCAGTCTCAGAGTACAGATACTGCTCCTCAGGCTTCAGAAGTATCAATTGTGATGGTTCGGGCAAATATTAAGGATGCCTCTGGGGTGCCTTCTACAGAAAGTGTGCCATGTGCTAACCACTAAGAGGAAATCTATTTATAGACCCGGGATACCTTGGAGAGATTATCGCTTTCACCTTGTTTAGATATGCCAGGGGATCTCACAATATAAACTGGAGAATGTTGTTAATATAGGAGTATCACATTGCTACAATGGCCATCCTTGATAAAATAAGCAACTTAGATAATGGATGGATGGATGGAAAAATGGATAGGTTTTTATTTTAGTATTTAGTGAGGGAAGAGACGGTTTGGTGTCTAAGTCAAATGCTGAGCAATAAACACATAAATGAAGCTTATACTATCTGAGGTAAAGATGCAATCACTCCAAGAACCACATCTTATTGAAGCATGAAAATAATCTGTCCCCCAATAACACAGCCTGAAACAAGTGATTTTTAATAGGAAGCAAGACTCCCTGCGAGACCTCTACCCCCAACTTACATAAAAAATCACTACCATTATACAACATCGAGAAAGTGAACTCTACCCCCAACTTACATAAACAATCACTACCATTATACAACATCGAGAAAGTGAACTCTACCCCCAACTTACATAAACAATCACTACCATTATACAACATCGAGAAAGTGAACTCTACCCCCAACTTACATAAACAATCACTACCGTTATACAACATCGACAAAGTAAACTCTACCACCAACTTACATAAACAATCACTACCATTGTACAACATCGAGAAAGTGAACTCTACCCCCAACTTACATAAACAATCACTGCCATTATGCAACATTCAGAAAGTGAACTCTACCCCCAACTTACATAAATAATCACTACCATTATACAACATAGAGAAAATGAACTCTACCCCAACTTACATAAACAATCACTACCATTACACAATATTGAGAAAGGGAAATCTACCCCCAACGTACATAAACAATCACTACCATTATACAACATCGAGAAAGTGAACTCTACCCCCAGCTTACATAAACAATCACTACCATTATACAACATCGAGAAAGTGAACTCTACCCCAACTTACATAAATAATCACTACCATTATACAACACTGAGAAAGTGAACTCTACCCCCAACTTACATAAACAATCACTACCATTATACAACATTGAGAAAGGGAACTCTACCCCCAACTTACATAAACAATCACTACCATTATACAACATCGAGAAAGTGAACTCTACCCCCAACTTACATAAATAATCACTACCATTATACAACATTGAGAAAGTGAACTCTACCCCCAACTTACATAAACAATCACTACCATTTTACAGCATTGAGAAAGTGAACTCTACCCCCAACTTACATAAACAATCACTACCATTATACAACATAGAGAAAGTGAACTATACCTCCAACTTACATAAACAATCACTACCATTATACAACACTGAGAATGTGAACTCTAACCACAACTTACATAAACGATCACTACCATTATACAACATTGAGAAAGTGAACTCTATCCCAACTTACATAAACAATCACTACCATTATACATCGAGAAAGTGAACTCTACCCCCAACTTACATAAACAATCACCACCATTATACAACATCGAGAAAGTAAACTCTACCCCCAGCTTACATAAACAATCACTAGCATTATACAACATTGACAAAGTGAACTCTACCCAAAACTTACATAAACAATCACTAGAATTATACAACACTGAGAAAGTGAACTCTACCCCCAACTTACATAAACAACCGCTACCATTATACAACATTGAGAAAGTGAACTCTACCCCCAACTTACATAAACAATCACTACCATCATACAACATCGAGAAAGTGAACTCTACCCCCAACTTACATAAACAATCACTACCATTATACAACATTGAGAAAGTGAACTCTACCCCAACTTACATAAACAATCACTACCATTATACAACATTGAGAAAGTGAACTCTACCCCCAACTTACATAAACAATCACTACCATTATACAACATTGAAAATGTGAACTCTACCCCCAACGTACATAAAAAATCACTACCATTATCCATTGAGAAAGTGAACTCAACCCCAACTTACATAAACAATCACTACCATTATACAACATCGAGAAAGTGTACTCTACCCCCAACATACATAAACAATCATTACCATTATACAACATCGAGAAAGTGAACTCTACCCCCAATTTACATAAATAATCACTACCATTATACAACATTGAGAAAGTGAATCTACCTCAACCTACATAAACAATCACTTCCATTATACAACATTGAGAAAGTGAACTCTACCCCCAACTTACATAAACAATCACTACCATTATACAACATTGATAAAGTGAACTCTACCCCCAACTCACATAAACAATCACTACCATTATATAACATCGAGAAAGTGAACTCTACCCCTAACTTACATAAACAATCACTACCATTATACAACATCGAGAAAGTGAACTCTACCCCCAACTTACATAAACAATCACTACCATTATACAACATTGAGAAAGTGAACTCTACCCCCAACTTACATAAACAATCACTACCATTATACAACATAGAGAAAGTGAACTCTACCCCCAACTTACATAAACAATCACTACCATTATACAACATTGAGAATGTGAACTCTACCCACAACTTACATAAACAATCACTACCATTATACAACATTGAGAAAGTGAACTCTACCCCCAACTTATATAAACAATCACTACCTTTATACAACATTGAAAAAGTGAACTCTAACCACAACTTACATAACCAATCACTACCATTATACAACACTGAGAAAGTGAACTCTACCCCCAATTTACATAAACAATCGCTACCATTATACAACATTGAGAAAGTGAACTCTACCCCCAACTTACATAAACAATCACTACCATTATCCATTGAGAAAGTGAACTCTACCCCCAACTTACATAAACAATCACTACCATTATACAACATTGAGAAAGTGAACTCTACCCCAACTTACATAAACAATCACTACCATTATACAACATTGAGAAAGTGAACTCTACCCCCAACTTACATAAACAATCACTACCATTATACAACATTGAGAAAGTGAACTCTACCCCCAACTTACATAAACAATCACTACCATTATACAACATTGAAAAAGTGAACTCTACCCCAACTTACATAAACAATCACTACCATTATACAACATTGAGAAAGTGAACTCTACCCCCAACTTATATAAACAATCACTACCATTATACAACATTGAGAAAGTGAACTCTACCCCAACTTACATAAACAATCACTACCATTATACAACATCGAGAAAGTGAACTCTACCCCCAACTTACGTAAACAATCACTACCATTATACAACTTTGAGAAAGTGAACTCTACCCCAACTTACATAAACAATCGCTACCATTATACAACATTGAGAAAGTGAACTCTACCCCCAACTTACATAAACAATCACTACCATTATACAACATCGAGAAAGTGAACTCTACCCCAACTTACATAAACAATCACTACCATTATACAACATTGAGAAAGTGAACTCTACCCCCAACTTACATAAACAATCACTACCATTATACAACATTGAGAAAGTGAACTCTACCCCCAACTTACATAAACAATCACTACCATTATACAACATTGAGAATGTGAGCTCTACCCCAACTTACATAAACAATCACTACCATTATACGACATTGAGAAAGTGAACACTACCCCAACTTACATAAACAATCACTACCATTATACAACATTGAGAAAGTGAACTCTACCCCCAACTTACATAAACAATCACTACCATTATACAACATTGAGAAAGTGAACTCTACCCCAACTTAAATAAACAATCACTACCATTATACAACATTGAGAAAGTGAACTCTACCCCCAACTTACATAAACAATCACTACCATTATACAACATTGAAAAATTGGACTCTACCCCAGCTTACATAAACAATCACTACCATTATACAACATTGAGAAAGTGCACTCTACCCCAACTTACATAAACAATCACTACCATTATACAACATTGAGAAAGTGAACTCTACCCCCAACTTACATAAACAATCACTACCATTATACAACATTGAGAAAGTGAACTCTACCCCCAACTTACATAAACAATCACTACCATTATACAACATTGAGAAAGTGAACTCTACCCAAAACTTACATAAACAATCACTACCATTATACAACATCGAGAAAGTGAACTCTACCCCCAACTTACATAAACAATCACTACCATTATACAACATTGAGAAAGTGAACTCTACCCCCAACTTACATAAACAATCACTACCATTATACAACATTGAGAAAGTGAACTCTACCCCCAACTTACATAAACAATCACTACCATTATACAACATTGGGAAAGTGAACTCTACCCCCAACTTACATAAACAATCACTACCATTATACAACATTGAGAAAGTGAACTCTACCCCCAACTTACATAAACAATCACTACCATTATACAACATTGAGAAAGTGAACTCTACCCCCAACTTACATAAACAATCACTACCATTATACAACATCGAGAAAGTGAACTCTACCCCCAACTTACGTAAACAATCACTACCATTATACAACTTTGAGAAAGTGAACTCTACCCCAACTTACATAAACAATAACTACCATTATACAACATCGAGAAAGTGAACTCTACCCCCAACTTACATAAACAATCACTACCATTATACAACATTCAGAAAGTGAACTCTACCCCAGCTTACATAAACAATCACTACCATTATACAACATTGAGAAAGTGAACTCTACCCCAACTTACATAAACAATCACTACCATTATACAACACAGAGAAAGAGAACTCTACCCCAACTTACATAAACAATCACTACCATTATACAACATTGAGAAAGTGAACTCTACCCCCAACTTACGTAAACAATCACTACCATTATACAACTTTGAGAAAGTGAACTCTACCCCAACTTACATAAACAATAACTACCATTATACAACATCGAGAAAGTGAACTCTACCCCCAACTTACATAAACAATCACTACCATTATACAACATTGAGAAAGTGAACTCTACCCCCAACTTACATAAACAATCACTACCATTATACAACATTGAGAAAGTGAACTCTACCCCCAACTTACATAAACAATCACTACCATTATACAATATTGAGAAAGTGTACTCTACCCCAACTTACATAAACAATCACTAACATTATACAACATTGAGAATGTGAACTCTACCCTCAACTTACATAAACAATCACTACCATTATACAACATCGAGAAAGTGAACTCTACCCCCAACTTACATAAACAATCACTACCATTATACAACATTGAGAAAGTGAACTCTACCCCCAACTTACATAAACAATCACTACCATTATACAACATTGAGAAAGTGAACTCTACCTCAACTTACATAAACAATCACTACCATTATACAACATTGAGAAAGTGAACTCTACCCCCAACTTACATAAACAATCACTACCATTATACAACATTGAGAAAGTGAACTCTACCCCCAACTTACATAAACAATCACTACCATTATACAACATCGAGAAAGTGAACTCTACCCCCAACTTACATAAACAGTCACTACCATTATACAACTTTGAGAAAGTGAACTCTACCCCAACTTACATAAACAATCGCTACCATTATACAACGTCAAGAAAGTGAACTCTACCCCCAACTTACATAAACAATCAGTACATTATACATCGAGAAAGTGAACTCTACCCCCAACTTACATAAACAATCACTACCATTATACAACATTGAGAAAGTGCACTCTACCCCAACTTAAATAAACAATCACTACCATTATACAACATCGAGAAAGTGAACTCTACCCCCAACTTACATAAACAATCACTACCATTATACAACATTGAGAAAGTGAACTCTACCCCCAACTTACATAAACAATCACTACCATTATACAACATTGAGAAAGTGAACTCTACCCCCAACTTACATAAACAATCACTACCATTATACAACATTGAGAAAGTGAACTCTACCCCAACTTACATAAACAATCACTACCATTATACAACATTGAGAAAGTGAACTCTACCCCCAACTTACATAAACAATCACTACCATTATACAACATTGAGAAAGTGAACTCTACCCCCAACTTACATAAACAATCACTACGATTATACAACATAGAGAAAGTGAACTCTACCCCCAACTTACATAAACAATCACTACCATTATACAACATTGAGAATGTGAACTCTACCCACAACTTACATAAACAATCACTACCATTATACAACATTGAGAAAGTGAACTCTACCCCCAACTTACATAAACAATCACTACCATTATACAACATTGAGAATGTGAACTCTACCCACAACTTACATAAACAATCACTACCATTATACAACATTGAGAAAGTGAACTCTACCCCCAACTTACATAAACAATCACTACCATTATACAACATTGAGAATGTGAACTCTACCCACAACTTACATAAACAATCACTACCATTATACAACATTGAGAAAGTGAACTCTACCCCCAACTTACATAAACAATCACTACCATTATACAACATTGAGAAAGTGAACTCTACCCCCAACTTACATAAACAATCACTACCATTATCCATTGAGAAAGTGAACTCTACCCCCAACTTACATAAACAATCACTACCATTATACAACATTGAGAAAGTGTTCTCTACCCCCAACTTACATAAACAATCACTACCATTATACAACATCGAGAAAGTGAACTCTACCCCCAATTTACATAAACAATCACTACCATTATACAACATTGAGAAAGTGAACTCTACCTCAATCTACATAAACAATCACTTCCATTATACAACATTGAGAAAGTGAACTCTACCCCCAACTTACATAAAAATTCACTACCATTATACAACATTGATAAAGTGATCTCTACCCCCAATTCACATAAACAATCACTACCATTATATAACATCGAGAAAGTGAACTCTACCCCTAACTTACATAAACAATCACTACCATTATACAACATCGAGAAAGTGAACTCTACCCCCAACTTACATAAACAATCACTACTATTATACAACATCGAGTAAGTGAACTCTACCCCCAACTTACATAAACAATCACTACCATTTTACAACATTGAGAAAGTGAACTCTATCTCAACCTACATAAATAATCACTACCATTATACAACATTGAGAAAGTGAACTCTACCCCAACTTACATAAACAATCACTACCATTATACAACATTGATAAAGTGAACTCTAACCCCAACTTACATTAACAATCACTACCATTATACAACACTGAGAAAGTGAACACTACCCCCAACTTACATAAACAATCACTACCATTATACAACACTGAGAAAGTGAACTGTACCCAAACTTACATAAACAATCACTACCATTATACAACACTGAGAAAGTGAACTCTACCCCAACTTACATAAACAATCACTACCATTATACAACATTGAGAAAGTGAACACTACCCCCAACTTACATAAACAATCACTACCATTATACAACATTGAGAAAGTGAACTCTACCCCAACTTACATAAACAATCACTACCATTATACAACATTGAGAAAGTGAACTCTACCCCAACTTACATAAACAATCACTACCATTATACAACATTGAGAAAGTGAACTCTACCCCAACTTACATAAACAATCACTACCATTATACAACATTGAGAAAGTGAACTCTACCCCAACTTACATAAACAATCACTACCATTATACAACATTGAGAAAGTGAACTCTACCCCAACTTACATAAACAATCACTACCATTATACAACATTGAGAAAGTGAACTCTACCCCAACTTACATAAACAATCACTACCATTATACAACATTGAGAAAGTGAACTCTACCCCAACTTACATAAACAATCACTACCATTATACAACATTGAGAAAGTGAACTCTACCCCAACTTACATAAACAATCACTACCATTATACAACATTGAGAAAGTGAACTCTACCCCAACTTACATAAACAATCACTACCATTATACAACATTGAGAAAGTGAACTCTACCCCAACTTACATAAACAATCACTACCATTATACAACATTGAGAAAGTGAACTCTACCCCAACTTACATAAACAATCACTACCATTATACAACATTGAGAAAGTGAACTCTACCCCAACTTACATAAACAATCACTACCATTATACAACATTGAGAAAGTGAACTCTACCCCAACTTACATAAACAATCACTACCATTATACAACATTGAGAAAGTGAACTCTACCCCAACTTACATAAACAATCACTACCATTATACAACATTGAGAAAGTGAACTCTACCCCAACTTACATAAACAATCACTACCATTATACAACATTGAGAAAGTGAACTCTACCCCAACTTACATAAACAATCACTACCATTATACAACATTGAGAAAGTGAACTCTACCCCCAACTTACATAAACAATCACTACCATTGTACAACATCGAGAAAGTGAACTCTACCCCCAACTTACATAAACAATCACTGCCATTATACAACATTCAGAAAGTGAACTCTACCCCAGCTTACATAAACAATCACTACCATTATACAACATCAAGAAAATGAACTCTACCCCCAACTTACATAAACAATCACAACCATTACACAATATTGAGAAAGTGAACTCTACCCCCAACTTACATAAACAGTCACTACCATTATACAACTTTGAGAAAGTGAACTCTACCCCAACTTACATAAACAATCGCTACCATTATACAACATTGAGAAAGTGAACTCTACCCCAACTTACATAAACAATCACTACCATTATACAACATTGAGAAAGTTAACTTTCCCCCAACTTACATAAACAATCACTACCATTATACAACACTGAGAAAGTGAACTCTACCCCAACTTACATAAACAATCACTACCATTATACAACATTGAGAAAGTGAACACTACCCCCAACTTACATAAACAATCACTACCATTATACAGCATTGAGAAAGTGAAATCTACCCGCAACTTACATAAACAATCACTACCATTATACAACATTGAGAAAGTGAACTCTACCACCAACTTACATAAACAATCACTACCATTATACAACATTGAGAAAGTGAACTCTACCCCAACTTACATAAACAATCACTACCATTATACAACATTGAGAAAGTGAACTCTACCCCAACTTACATAAACAATCACTACCATTATACAACATTGAGAAAGTGAACTCTACCCCAACTTACATAAACAATCACTACCATTATACAACATTGAGAAAGTGAACTCTACCCCAACTTACATAAACAATCACTACCATTATACAACATTGAGAAAGTGAACTCTACCCCCAACGTACATAAACAATCACTACCATTATACAACATTGAGAAAGTGAACTCTACCCCAACTTACATAAACAATCACTACCATTATACAACATTGAGAAAGTGAACTCTACCCCAACTTACATAAACAATCACTACCATTATACAACATTGAGAAAGTGAACTCTACCCCAACTTACATAAACAATCACTACCATTATACAACATTGAGAAAGTGAACTCTACCCCAACTTACATAAACAATCACTACCATTATACAACATTGAGAAAGTGAACTCTACCCCAACTTACATAAACAATCACTACCATTATACAACATTGAGAAAGTGAACTCTACCCCAACTTACATAAACAATCACTACCATTATACAACATTGACAAAGTGAACTCTACCCAAAACTAACATAAACAATCACTACCATTATACAACATTGAGAAAGTGAACTCTACCCCAACTTACATAAACAATCACTACCATTATACAACATTGAGAAAGTGAACTCTACCCCAACTTACATAAACAATCACTACCATTATACAACATTGAGAAAGTGAACTCTACCCCAACTTACATAAACAATCACTACCATTATACAACATCGAGAAAGTGAACTCTACCCCCAACTTACATAAACAATCACTACCATTATACAACATTGAGAAAGTGAACTCTACCCTCAACTTACATAAACAATCACTACCATTATACAACATTGAAAAAGTGAACTCTAACCACAACTTACATAAACAATCACTACCATTATACAACACTGAGAAAGTGAACTCTACCCCCAACTTACATAAACAATCACTACCATTATACAACATTGAGAAAGTGAACTCTACCTCAACTTACATAAACAATCGCTACCATTATACAACATTGAGAAAGTGAACTCTACCCCCAACTTACATAAACAATCACTACCATTATCCATTGAGAAAGTGAACTCTACCCCCAACTTACATAAACAATCACTACCATTATACAACATTGAGAAAGTGTTCTCTACCCCCAACTTACATAAACAATCACTACCATTATACAACATCGAGAAAGTGAACTCTACCCCCAATTTACATAAACAATCACTACCATTATACAACATTGAGAAAGTGAACTCTACCCCCAACTTACATAAAAATTCACTACCATTATACAACATTGATAAAGTGATCTCTACCCCCAATTCACATAAACAATCACTACCATTATATAACATCGAGAAAGTGAACTCTACCCCTAACTTACATAAACAATCACTACCATTATACAACATCGAGAAAGTGAACTCTACCCCCAACTTAGATAAACAATCACTACTATTATACAACATCGAGTAAGTGAACTCTACCCCCAACTTACATAAACAATCATTACCATTTTACAACATTGAGAAAGTGAACTCTATCTCAACCTACATAAATAATCACTACCATTATACAACATTGAGAAAGTGAACTTTACCCCCAACTTACATAAACAATCACTACCATTATACAACATTGGTAAAGTGAACTCTAACCCCAACTTACATAAACAATCACTATCATTATACAACACTGAGAAAGTGAACTCTACCCCAACTTACATAAACAATCACTACCGTTATACAACATTGAGAAAGGGAACTCTACCCCCAACTTACATAAACAATCACTACCATTATCCAACATCGAGAAAGTGAACTCTACCCCCAACTTACATAAACAATCACTACCATTATACAGCATTGAGAAAGTGAAATCTACCCCCAACTTACATAAACAATCATTACCATTATACAACATTGAGAAAGTGAACTCTACCCCCAACTTACATAAACAATCACTACCATTATACAACAATGGGAAAGTGAACTCTACCCCCAACTTACATAAACAATCACTACCAGTATACAACATTCAGAAAGTGAACTCTACCCCCAACTTACATAAACAATCACTACCATTATTCAACATTCAGAAAGTGAACTCTACCCCCAACTTACATAAACAATCACTACCATTATACAACATCTAGAAAGTGAACTCTACCCCCAGCTTACATAAACAATCGCTACCATTATACAACATTGAGAAAGTGAACTCTACCCCCAACTTACATAAACAATCACTACCATTTTACAACATTGAGAAAGTGAACTCTATCTCAACCTACATAAATAATCACTACCATTATACAACATTGAGAAAGTGAACTCTACCCCCAACTTACATAAACAATCACTACCATTATACAACATTGATAAAGTGAACTCTAACCCCAACTTACATAAACAATCACTACCATTATACAACACTGAGAAAGTGAACTCTACCCCCAACTTACATAAACAATCACTACCATTATACAACATCGAGAAAGTGAACTCTACCCCAACATACATAAACAATCACTACCATTATACAACATTGAGAAAGTGAACACTACCCCCAACTTACATAAACAATCACTACCATTATACAACATCGAGAAAGTGAACTCTGCCCCCCAACTTACATAAACAATCACTACCATTATACAGCATTGAGAAAGTGAAATCTACCCGCAACTTACATAAACAATCACTACCATTATACAACATTGAGAAAGTGAACTCTACCACCAACTTACATAAACAATCACTACCATTTTACAACATTGAGAAAGTGAACTCTATCTCAACCTATATAAACAATCACTACCATTATACAACATCGAGAAAGTGAACTCTACCCCCAACGTACATAAACAATCACTACCATTATACAACATTGAGAAAGGGAACTCTACTCCCAACTTACATAAACAATCACTACCATTATACAACATCGAGAAAGTGAACTCTACCCCCAACTTACATAAACAATCACTACCATTATACAACATTGAGAAAGTGAACTCTACCCCCAACTTACATAAACAATCACTACCATTTTACAGCATTGAGAAAGTGAACTCTAACCCCAACTTACATAAACAATCACTACCATTATACAACATAGAGAAAGTGAACTCTACCCCCAACTTACATAAACAATCACAACCATTATACAACATTGAAAATGTGAACTCTACCCACAACTTACATAAACAATCACTACCATTATACAACATTTAAAAAGTGAACTCTAACCACAACTTACATAAACTACCACTACCATTATACAACACTGAGAAAGTGAACTCTACCCCCAACTTACATAAACAATCAATACCATTATACAACATCGAGAAAGTGAATTCTACCTCCAACTTACGTAAACAATCACTACCATTATACAACTTTGAGAAAGTGAACTCTACCCCAACTTACATAAACAATCACTACTTTTATACAACATTGAGAAAGTGAACTCTACCCCCAACTTACATAAAAAATCACTATTATCCATTGAGAAAGTGAACTCTACCCCCAACTTACATAAACAATCACTACCGTTATACAACATTGAGAAAGTGAACTCTACTCTCAACTTACATAAACAATCACTACCATTATACAACATCGAGAAAGTGTACTCTACCCCCAACATACATAAACAATCACTACCATTATACAACATCGAGAAAGTGAACTCTACCCCCAATTTACATAAACAATCACTACCATTATACAACATTGAGAAAGTGAACTCTACCTCAACCTACATAAACAATCACTTCCATTATACAACATTGTGAAAGTGAACTCTACCCCAAACTTACATAAACAATCACTACCATTATACAACATTGATAAAGTGAACTCTACCCCCAACTCACATAAACAATCACTACCATTATATAACATCGAGAAAGTGAACTCTACCCCTAACTTCCATAAACAATCACTACCATTATACAACATCGAGAAAGTGAACTCTACCCCAACTTACATAAACAATCACTACTTTTATACAACATCGAGAAAGTGAACTCTACCCCCAACTTACATAAACAATCACTACCATTATACAACACTGAGAAAGTGAACTCTACCCCAACTTACATAAACAATCACTACCATTATACAACATTGAGAAAGTGATCACTACCCCCAACTTACATAAACAATCACTACCATTATACAACATCGAGAAAATAAACTCTACCCCCCAACTTACATAAACAATCACTACCATTATACAGCATTGAGAAAGTGAAATCTACCCGCAACTTACATAAACAATCACTACCATTATACAACATTGAGAAAGTGAACTCTACCACCAACTTACATAAACAATCACTACCATTTTACAACATTGAGAAAGTGAACTCTATCTCAACCTATATAAACAATCACTACCATTATACAACATCGAGAAAGTGAACTCTACCCCCTACGTACATAAACAATCACTACCATTATACAACATTGAGAAAGGGAACTCTACTCCCAACTTACATAAACAATCACTACCATTATACAACATCGAGAAAGTGAACTCTACCCCCAACTTACATAAACAATCACTACCATTATACAACATTGAGAAAGTGAAGTCTACCCCCAACTTACATAAACAATCACTACCATTTTACAGCATTGAGAAAGTGAACTCTAACCCCAACTTACATAAACAATCACTACCATTATACAACATAGAGAAAGTGAACTCTACCCCCAACTTACATAAACAATCACAACCATTATACAACATTGAAAATGTGAACTCTACCCACAACTTACATAAACAATCACTACCATTATACAACATTTAAAAAGTGAACTCTAACCACAACTTACATAAACAACCACTACCATTATACAACACTGAGAAAGTGAACTCTACCCACAACTTACATAAACAATCACTACCATTATACATCGAGAAAGTGAATTCTACCACCAACTTACGTAAACAATCACTACCATTATACAACTTTGAGAAAGTGAACTCTACCCCAACTTACATAAACAATCACTACTTTTATACAACATTGAGAAAGTGAACTCTACCCCCAACTTACATAAAAAATCACTATTATCCATTGAGAAAGTGAACTCTACCCCCAACTTACATAAACAATCACTACCGTTATACAACAGTGAGAAAGTGAACTCTACCCCCAACTTACATAAACAATCACTACCATTATACAATATTGAGAAAGTGAACTCTACCCCCAACTTATATAGACAATCACTACCATTATACAAGATTGAGAAAGTGAACTCTACCCCCAACTTACATAAACAATCACTACCATTATCCATTGAGAAAGTAAACTCTACCTCCAACTTACATAAACAATCACTACCATTATACAACATCGAGAAAGTGTACTCTACCCCCAACATACATAAACAATCACTACCATTATACAACATCGAGAAAGTGAACTCTACCCCCAATTTACATAAACAATCACTACCATTATACAACATTGAGAAAGTGAACTCTACCTCAACCTACATAAACAATCACTTCCATTATACAACATTGAGAAAGTGAACTCTACCCCAAACTTACATAAACAATCACTACCATTATACAACATTGATAAAGTGAACTCTACCCCCAACTCACATAAACAATCACTACCATTATGTAACATCGAGAAAGTGAACTCTACCCCTAACTTCCATAAACAATCACTACCATTATACAACATCGAGAAAGTGAACTCTACCCCCAACTTACATAAACAATCACTACTATTATACAACATCGAGAAAGTGAACTCTACCCCCAACTTACATAAACAATCACTACCATTTTACAACATTGAGAAAGTGAACTCTATCTCAACCTACATAAATAATAACTACCATTATACAACATTGAGACAGTGAACTCTACCCCCAACTTACATAAACAATCACTACCATTATACAACATTGAGAAAGTGAACTCTAACCCCAACTTACATAAACGATCACTACCATTATGCAACACTGAGAAAGTGAACTGTACCCCAACTTACATAACAATCACTACCATTATACAACACTGAGATAGTGAACTCTACCCCCAACATACATAAACAATCACTACCATTATACATCGAGAAAGTGAACTCTACCCCCAACTTACATAAACAATCACTACCATTATACAGCATTGAGAAAGTGAAATCTACCCACAACTTACATAAACAATCACTACCATTATACAACATTGAGAAAGTGATCTCTACCCCCAACTTACATAAACAATCACTACCATTTTACAACATTGAGAAAGTGAACTCTATATCAACCTACATAAACAATCACTACCATTATACAGCATTGAGAAAGTGAACTCTACCCCAAACTTACATAAACAATCACTACCATTATACAGCATTGATAAAGTGAACTCTAACCCCAACTTACATAAACAATCACTACCATTATACAACACTGAGAAAGTGAACTCTACCCCAACTTACATAAACAATCACTACCATTATACACCATCGAGAAAGTGAACTCTACCCCCAACTTACATAAACAATCACTACCATTACACAACATTGAGAAAGTGAAATCTACCCCCAACTTACATACACAATCACTACCATTATACAACACTGAGAAAGTGAACTCTACCCCCAACTTACATAAACAATCACTACCATTATACAACATCGAGAAAATGAACTCTACCCCCAACTTACATAAACAATCACTACCATTATACAACATTGATAAAGTGAACTCTACCCCCAACTCACATAAACAATCGCTACCATTATATAACATCGAGAAAGTGAACGCTACCCCCAACTTACATAAACAATCAGTACCATTATACAACCTCTAGAAAGTGAACTCTACCCCCAACTTACATAAACAATCACTACCATTATACAACACTGAGATAGTGAACTCTACCCCCAACTTACATAAACAATCACTACCATTATACATCAAGAAAGTGAACTCTACCCCCAACTTACATAAACAATCACTACCATTATACAGCATTGAGAAAGTGAAATCTACCCACAACTTACATAAACAATCACTACCATTATACAACATTGAGAAAGTGATCTCTACCCCCAACTTACATAAACAATCACTACCATTTTACAACATTGAGAAAGTGAACTCTATATCAACCTACATAAACAATCACTACCATTATACAACATTGAGAAAGTGAACTCTACCCCCAACTTACATAAACAATCACTACCATTATACAACATTGATAAAGTGAACTCTAACCCCAACTTACATAAACAATCACTACCATTATACAACACTGAGAAAGTGAACTCTACCCCAACTTACATAAACAATCACTACCATTATACAACATTGAGAAAGTGAACTCTACCCCCAACTTACATAAACAATCACTACCATTATACAACATTGAGAAAGTGAAATCTACCCAAACTTACATAAACAATCACTACCATTATACAACACTGAGAAAGTGAACTCTACCCCCAACTTACATAAACAATCACTACCATTATACAACATCGAGAAAGTGAACTCTACCCCCAACTTACATAAACAATCACTACCATTATACAACATTGATAAAGTGAACTCTACCCCCAACTCACATAAACAATCGCTACCATTATATAACATCGAGAAAGTGAACTCTACCCCCAACTTACATAAACAATCAGTACCATTATACAACCTCTAGAAAGTGAACTCTACCCCCAACTTACATAAACAATCACTACCATTATACAACATTGAGAAAGTGAACTCTTCCCCCAACTTACATAAACAAGCACTACTATTATACAACATTCAGAAAGTGAACTCTACCCCCAACTTACATAAACAATCACTACCATTATACAACATTCAGAAAGTGAACTCTACCCCCAACTTTCATAAACAGTCACTCCATTATACAACACTGAGAAAGTGAACTCTACCTCCAACTTATATAAACAATCAGTACCATTATACAACATTGAGAAAGTGAACTCTACCCCCAACTTACATAAACAATCACTACCACTATACAACATCAAGAAAGTAAACTCTACCCCCAACTTACATAAACAATCACTACCATTATACAACATTGAGAAAGTGAACTCTACCCCCAACTTATATAAACAATCACTACCATTATACAACATCGAGAAAGTGAACTCTACCCCTAACTTACATAAACAATCACTACCATTATACAACATTGGGAAAGTGAACTCTACCCCCAACTTACATAAACAATCACTACCAGTATACAACATTCAGAAAGTGAACTCTACCCCCAACTTACATAAACAATCACTACCATTATTCAACATTCAGAAAGTGAACTCTACCCCCAACTTACATAAACAGTCACTACCATTATACAACACTGAGAAAGTGAACTCTACCCCCAACTTATATAAACAATCACTACCATTATACAACATTGAGAAAGTGAACTGTACCCCCAACTTACATAAACAATCACTACCATTATACAACATCGAGAAAGTGAACTCTACCCCCAACTTACATAAACAATCACTACCATTATACAACATTGAGAAAGTGAACTCTACCCCCAACTTACATAAACAATCACTACCATTATACAACATTGGGAAAGTGAACTATACCCCCAACTTACATAAACAATCACTACCAGTATACAACATTCAGAAAGTGAACTCTACCCCCAACTTACATAAACAATCACTACCATTATTCAACATTCAGAAAGTGAACTCTACCCCCATCTTACATAAACAGTCACTACCATTATACAACACTGAAAAAGTGAACTCTACCCCCAACTTATATAAACAATCACTACCATTATAGAACAGTGAGAAAGTGAACTCTACCCCCAACTTACATAAACAATCACTACCATTATACAACATCGAGAAAGTGAACTCTACCCCCAACTTACATAAACAATCACTACCATTATACAACATTGAGAAAGTGAACTCTACCCCCAACTTATATAAACAATCACTACCATTATACAACATTGAGAAAGTGAATAACTTTATAAAATAATACACAATGGTTTTAAGCAATGACTTCTTTTGATTTGAAAAAAAACATGAGCAAGTGATTGCCAGTTTATTGAGGATTGAGGAAATTTGGCACAGCCTTAAACTGTATAATGTATGAATGTAAAATGATCAAATTATGATCCAGCAACTAAAGTCCCAGTCCCAGAGAATTAGATGCCTTTCTGCAGAAACAGAATTTTTTAAATAAAATGTCTTTCCTTTAATTGTTAACTGTTCTAGACATAGATATTGTAGACATATAGATATTCTAGACATAAATACATTTTACTCTTGCTTATTCAAAAACTTTTTATCCCACTAAAAGTGGTCATTACTTATAGAACAGAAATGTAATGGTTCATGCTACTTTGGGAGACAGGCAGCTGTAGTCACTTTTATCTCTGAAAGATACGTAGGTAGGACAATTTAGTAAGAAGTGCCAGTATCATAAGTAAGAGATGGCATATTTGTTGCAGATGCCTGCAAAGATGGTATATTGTTAAATGTTTATAAGCCTACTATTCAGTAGGTCAAGTAACAGAACAGTAATACCTGTGCTTAGAAAAAAGATGACTTGCATTAAAAAATGAAGTTGAGTTTCTGGGGTGCAATGAAGGTATCAGGCAAAATTGCATGCTTAATGAAAAGGCTCTCTTTATATATAGAGTACATATAATTTTCATATTTGTTTATTTATATTTGTAAAAATGCATGTATGTATTCATTTTATTTGTTAACTGGATTAGTGGACTGATCCGAAAAAAGACTACAGCCACAGCTCTAGGTTACAAAACTGAAGAAGGAAGCAAACTTACACACAAATCAGGCAGTATAAAATCAAACATTGTACGAATCAGCATAGAAATGAGGCAATGCAAAATAACAAAAAAAAGTGGTTACATAACAGTTATAAGTATCAATTCTGATAATGCAAACTGTTCTAAATAATAATTCCATCTGGTGCACAAAGTTTGACTGCAAAATTACTCACTATTGCAGCTCCACTCTGGAATATTTTGGAAGTACCACAGGAAAGATAAATGAATACCACAGGTTTTGTGCATTATGGCAGCTGAGATGCTTTTATTGTCTGCTTTATAACTCTGAAACCATAAATAATGTTTTAAACCCTTTAATGCCGTCTGGCTTCAGCTGTGACTGAAAAGGGTCCTTGGAGTGGACTACTTACCTGGTGACTGAAAAGGGTCCTTGGAATGGACTACTTACCTGGTTGACAAAGCAAAAATAAATGAATAACTGCATGCAAGATTTGAACCTGCCTATTACACCTGTGCTCCTTAATAGCAGCTGGAGGGTACTAATGAAAACAAGCTCAGGCTTCTATGGCCCCCACTCCCTGCTAAAAGCATTAAGTAGTATAGGCTTTACCACAACTAACTCTTAGTAAATATCAAGCATGGAATCAAACTGAAGCATTGTGGAAATGATCCCAAGAAACCTGTCACCAGAGGGAGTGTGGCACATGAATACAATAAGATAAGAATAAATACAAAACAAGAAAAGCAGAAAAAAGCCATGCTGTGCATCCTTTTCAAATAGCATATTTCAGATGCTGAGCATTATGAATCTTATATAATGCAAAAACCTAGGTACACAATGAAATGCTACCACATTTGTCATCATTATCTCCTTTAGTAGCTAAAAAATAAAATGCATTCATGATAACATGTTAAAATGACATCCACTTAATGTTGTTATAGAATAGAGTTGACTTATTCCTTTAGCCAGTCCCTCTGCTTGTTTTGAATACAGCTCATTTTAGCATTTTTACCACACTGGCTTTCAGTGTATTGTATGGCCAGCAAATGACAAAATGTGCAGTTCTTGTTTCATTGTAGCTAAGTGTATGTTGTGGTATCTGCATCACTTTTCTCAGAACACAGTGCTCTCATAATAGTTTATAATTATGGCGGTATGCAAGTGGTCTTCCGCTACATGAGCTTTCAAGACCTCTTCAAAAAAAAAATGTGTGTACTTGTAAATACAGATAAATATCTGCTCTGCATGTCAGATATAGATTCATAGGTTCATAGGTGTGTACTAGGCTAATGGCCCTGGGGCCTTTACAAGCCTAGCCATAGGATTACCCTGGCATAGTGCCACCTGACCTTAGTTCCCAGTGCCTCTGTCGAGTACAGCCACTGGAGTTATCCCTGGGGTGAATTTTCTGTTTCCCATCCACTCATCAAGATTTCTTTTGAAGAGGGTCAGCAAGATACTCTGCTTTACATGTATGGGAAGTCTGTTCCATAACATGGACAGTCTCTGGGTTATGAATCTGTCCCTCCAGCATATTCTGTTAATTGTGGTAATGAGGTTGAGGTCTCTGGAGCGTGTGGTGCAGTGGGATTGGGATTTCTTTAGACATAGCATTTATAACGGAGCTGGGTCAGACATGGCTTTGTAAGTCAAGCAGAGATCGTCTCTAAGTAGGCAATATGATACAGAGAATAGGCGGATATTTTTGAGTCTGTCCATATAGGACAAGTGTTTATGGCCTAGGATCCTCTTTGTGAGGTACTTTTGCAGCCTCTCCAGTTGTTGCAGGTGTCTAGTGAGGTACATGCCATATGGGGCATTGTACTCGATGATTGGCCTAATGAGGGAAGAGTAGAGGGAGATAATGACCTCTTTCCTCCTGGATGCAAAACCCTTAGTAATGAGATGTGCCACATAGAAGGACTTTCTGACCACAGTGGCAATGTGGTGGTCAAAAGAGAGGTTGCTGTCAACCTGTGTTCCCAGATCTCTTATAACACCTTCTGTGTTCAGTGGACTGCCAGCAATGTGGTAATTCATGGGAACCAGGTTTTCCCAAAGGGGATGACGACACATTTTTGGCATTGAACTTAAGGCCATGGTTCTGACACCAGTTGTTGGTCTCAGTGAAGCCATTCTGTAGGATGTCAACATCACTTGGGGAGTTAATAATAGCTCCCAACCTGCAATCGTCTGTGAACTTTGTCAGCCAGAGTCCCTTCATGTTGGCCTGGACTTCAGGGAAGCAGATACCAAACAGAAGAGGACCCAGGACTAAACCCTGTGGGACTCCACTCATGACTGGTTGGCAGTCTGACTTGGAGTCAGCTACTTTCACACTGTGGGTTCTATCTGTGAACCAATCTAGTGGTATAGGGGTTGATGCCAAGCTTAGTGAGTTTTTCTATGATTCCTGAGTGGGGAATGGTATCAAAAGCCTTGGCCAGATCAAGGTAGGCTGTATGAACCACCTTGCCTTCATCCACAGCTCTGGTGACCGACTCAAAAAAGTTGACCAAGTTGAGCAGGCATAATCTACCCATCACAAAACCAAACTGTGTGGGATCCAGAGTTTGGAGATTCCCTATATCCTTGTTTATTAGGTCCATGATGATGCATTCCATAGTTTTGCATATCAGACTCATCAGGCTAATGGGGCGATAGTTCCCAGGGTCTGTAGTCCCTTCTCCTTTGTGGAGAGGGATGACTGTAGCAGTGCGCCATTTGGTGGGGACAAAACCTGAGGTGAGGCTGTGATTGAACAGGACACACAACCAGGGATATTGTCAGGTCCCATAGAAGCTGTATTTTTGGCCTTGAACAGTGCTGTTCTAACCTGTGCAGCAGTAATACTGGGTGCCTTGTAATCTCCTGGTATTGTGATTGTTCCTTTAGGGGGGGTACAGTTGGCACTGAATCTGTCAGCCAGTATACTGGCAATATCTGTTGGCTCGGTACAGGAGGTACCATTGTGCAGTAGCTCAGAGCAAATCTGGGTATTGCCGTGGAGATTCTTTACACAACTATACAAGACCTTGTGGTTGTCTTTACTATCTGCTGAAATTCTGTTTTCATAGCTAGTTTTAGAGGATTTGATGAGGGATCTCAACTTTTTGTTGAGGCTGATAAGGGAGTTTTTACAGTCATGGGACTTATTCCGCATCAGTTTCCTCCTTCTGTTGGTGAGTTTGTTTATGGCAGGGGACCACCAGATTGGCTTTCCTTTTTTGGAGGAGGGGATCTTGGGATATTGGGTAAAGTGAATTCCATGCATTTGTGTACGTGTTCATACAGTGCATTGGTGTATGATTCTGCGGTCACTCAGCTATCCTTCATTTGCATGGGTGCCGTGAAGTTAGCCACCTCTGTTTTTAGGAACCCAAAGTTAGCATTGGAGAAGTTTTTCATGGTGGTTACCTTTGCTGGGGGGGGGGGGTGTGTGATTAGTTTATGGTCGGATCTAATCAGGGAGGAACTGACTATTGGTGTAGAGCAACGGTCCCCCATGTTAGTAATGACCAGGTCAAGGATGGTGCTACCTCTAGTGGCGGTAACAAACGAGTTAGTCCAGGGCATTGGAATTAATGAACTCCAGGAAACGTTGGGCAAGTGTATTAGTACATGTGTAGTTTACCCAGTTAATGGAGGGGTAGTTGAAGTCACCTAGTAAGAGAGTGTTAGGTTGGACCCTAATATTCCCCAGGGTGCTTAGGAATGTGGAATGCAAGTCTTGGGACATGGTTGGGGACCTATAGCAGGCTACGACCTGAATCACTGTCTTACCCAGTGTTAGCTGCACCTGAAGTATCTCTGATGCATTATGTTGGGCTACCAGTCTGGAGGTGTGCGCATTCTTTATGAATTTGGAAACACCACTGCCTTTAGAGCTTCAGTCCAAGTTCTGTGGCTGAAAGGTGTGGAATGAGTTATAGCCTGGTAGTGCATGGGTGATTTCTGCTGCCTTGAATAAGGTCTCTGTTACAGCACAAATGTCAATGTTCTCCATTTTAAGGAATGCTTTGAGCGAGTGGATTTTGAGATTTAGACTTGTAGCATTGAGCAGTATGACCCTCAGATTGCATTTGTTTGTAGCTGTTATGGTGGTAATTTGGTATTTGGAACACCACTTAAAAAAGGCACTATTGGGGTTGCAATAGCCTTGGCCAGTATCCGGAAGCCCAGGGGTGACAGATGCAGGCCATCTCTGGCAAAGCATCAAGGTCTGTCAATCAAGTCATCCCAGGCAGACAGATACTGGATCCCCCTAGAATGATGCCAGAAACTTAGCCAATTGTTGAAATCAATCATTTTTTGCTTGTACTGTGGTATCATTCTGGGTGATGGTAGGATGCTGCTCAGGGCTGTGGTCATACTCGCCTGGGCTACATAATCCAAGAGCTCCTCCATGTCTCTTTTCATGTAGTCTAGGGAGGTACATCTCTGGTCATTCACACCCACATGTACAATGACAGAGTCATATTTGTACCTGTTGTTGAGGGACCTGAGTGCGTGCGTTACGTGGTGGATCCTGGCACCTGACAGGCAGCTGACTGTTACTTTCTTCTTATTGAACCTAGTGAGTGGGACATCAGTGTGCCTCACTATCGAGTCACCTATGACTAGTGTGCTGGGCATGCTGTTTTGCCTTAGGGGCTTTGGTTGAGTGGCACACTGTTTAGGAGAGTTATGTGTCTCGTGATTAGTGGTGTGCTGTGATGGTCGAGTGTGTTTCTGCCTTGGAGGTCTCTGCTGCTTGGGTAGATTTTTATTGAGAGGCTCCATGACAGTAGGTGTGTGATTTGTGTTTTTATATGAAGGCATTGCTGGTGTGTGTTCTGGAGGGCTATGTTTCCATGCGGTATGGTGCAAGTTTTGACCTTCTCCTCTTGACCAGCTATTCCGGTCTTGGCTGGAGAGTGCGTGGCTTCCAATTTGGATATATAAGTGCATCTCTCACAAGTCTGAGTGTTGGAAGGTAAGAGGGGAGGGTTGTCGGTGTACTTGAGGCAGTTGTGATTTGTATGTGATGTAATGAATAAACATATATCCTGTCACACTTGCAACATCGTGTTTAGAATGTGCCTTAGCTCTATGCTCTGTGGCATTTAATTACAACTAGTCTTAAAATATTATGCAGGTCCAAGAAAGCCTTGAGCTATTCTGTTTAAGTTTTGATTAGTATGGCATCGTAAGGACTTTATCTGATATCCACTTTATCTAACTCAACTCACTTATAAATCTTGGGATTTCTGTCCCACAACTCTCTTCTCTGTCACTATTTCTCCTTGTATTCTCCCCTCCCCTGACTCATTTGTATATACTGTAAATATGTAGATCATACTGGTTTTATATTGGTGACTATACTTACTATGCTGCCTCCTCTCCAGAATTATACTTTTGGTTTCAGTGCAATATATGATTAGATACATTGTTGCTATATAACAACTTGACATATACCTCTTGGTTTAACTGCTTTACTCTGCCACTGTTGCATTATAAGTCATTAATATACTTTGCTGGTAGGGTGAGCTGTAACTTTAAATATGTTTGTTTATACAGTTAAATAGGAGTGCATATGATTTGCAATTTTACATGAGCACAGAACATCGTTTGGTTCTTTACCTTACTGCAGAGAATACTTTTTGTTGTCTAACCATTTATGCTGCTACATTTGCAACATAAGTTACATTCATGTGTGTATATCCTTTTTAATCACAACACATAAGCATCTAAAATGAGTGGAAAAGTTGTTCCGAAACTGACAGTAATAAGTAATAAATTAGTAAATGTGAAAAACAAACAGAAGTAATAATGACAAGATTGATATGCAGTTGATGGCAAGTTTTTTCACACCAGGGTGCCAACAAATAAACAGAATTCAGAAATATCAATCCAGAACCAATCATAGCAAATTCCCAAGTTTGACTAGGGAGAGTAGAGCACTATAAAGTTGTCATGCCTGGAATTCTTACAGAGGGATCAGATAACCACATGACCCCAAAGCAGGCAGGCCCACAAGTAAAGATTATAGCTTTCAGAAAGAGAGGCACATGGCTGAGTCTCAGCTCAACAGCTGTAGGGTTTAAGTTTCCACCTGCTGTCAACACTGAGGCACAAACATGCCGTTGGTTTTACAGACTGAAGCAAAGACCGTTCACTTGAAGGGGTTAAGATTAGGCTGCCACTGTAGCTGTACAGACCTTAGTACTTATGTGGTATAAATGACAGAAAGGCAGATGCTAATTCAGAAAAAAAAAGTGGGAAAAACGCAGACTACAATGTTGGTTACCCACTGAGTGGTGTTACACTTAGTAGGTGGGTGGGGGAACCAAGTTAATAGGAATACTCTGTCATATACATAATTGTTGTAATGTATGCATCAGCATTGTGTGGACCATTTTTATTGCATTTGTTAAAGTTTTACTCATTATTTGTTTGAAGAAACGATTATGTTTTTAAATATTGCCAAACAGCTTCATGATATACTTTGCAAAGTACAATGCAGCAAGTTTTAGAATCATTTTTGTATTCAAAACAGTTTTTATGAAGGTCTGAGCTAGTATGTAATTATCTTTAGGTAGATTATCTAAGAAAACTATTGATTTCAGATGTTAGTAGTAAAAGGTGTTTGCTACTGTTGTGTTCTGATATATCAAACAAATAATCTGCAAGTTCAGGAGGGTACCTCAGAATTTGAAATATAATGCTCCAGTTTAAATTACTGCTTTTAAGTGGTTGGTTGTCTTTTGGCTTTTCCTGGTTATGGATCGCCACAGAGGAACTCCAGTCCGTTAATGATTGGCAGTAGATTTTCACGAACACCGTGGTGCCAGCTCGACGTTCAACCTTCAATGAAGGCACGCCCATTTACGCATGTCTTTCGAATGCCCACCCAACCATGGGGAGGACATGCAGATTCCACACAGAAGACACTCCCCGCACTCCAGCCAGGAATCGAATGGGAGAACCTCTTGCTGTGAGGCAACAATGCTACTGCTACACCACCACGGATAAATTACTGCTGTTAAGTAATGCATTTTATTCAGTGTTACTATGCACAGAACCATAATCAGATCATGTGTACTCCTTTGGGAAGTTGGAGATTCTTTTATGATAGTCATTTCTCTTATCTGCTGCATGTTTTCATTGTTTTACTTTGGAAACTATGTTAATTGCTTGTTGAAGGGGTTTATCCTCTATGCAAAAACAACAGTTTGAAGTGCAAATGCACAGTAACCAAGACAAATCATAGATGTACTTGATAGTAAATACTGAAAATATGAACAAAAACCTTCAATAATCTGCAGTTTATTGAGTAAGTGAATTATTTTATATTTTAACTTTTGTGGTTTCAGATGCTTTGCCAGAGAAATGACTAAATGTATATTAAGATCATGACGGTTTTATTTAGTAATTCTTTAGCAGATGAGAGGTTTCAAGTTTCTTTCATTTTCTCCACTCATTTGATAACATCTTTTGCTTGCTGGCTACAGAGACAAAGTAGCAGACAGCTGTAAAAATGGCATTGCTAGTTGAGCTGTGGTTGTCTTACTCTTCTGTATAGCACACATTCAGTTATGAAAAAAACAACAACAATTTCAAAGTAAAATTATTGTTTAACAGTGAGGAAAAGTCACTGTTTTAAGCAATAGGACTTCTAGTTTAGATTAAATAAGATAATACGATAAAGGGGATCCAGAGACTGTTTCAGTTAAATGATACATTATAAAGAAAAAATGATACCAGAAAACACACAAAGAAAATCATTTTGATCCATTTCAGAGATATAGTTAGTGATATTTTGATCAATGTACAGCAATTTCATATTTCCATCTTAAATCTATAGTTTTTTTTAAGTACAGCTATAACTTTCCAGCAGCATTACACCATGAATTCCTAAGGTAGTTATGTTCTATTTCTGAATGGCCATGCAGTGATTATCCTCATCATATGAGGGCCTAGTTAGACAAAATTTGTTGTGGACTAATTCAGTAACATTTTCTGAAGAAGGACAATGCCCATTTCGTCTGGATCATCTGCCCTTCTCAATGTTGCAGTGACCTGTTTTCTCCATTCCACATCTTGCTAGCACCTTGCATCACTAGGTAGCTGGATCTTCCCTTTCTAGGGAGACAATATGTTTTATAGCCTTATTTTCAAGCAGTGGTGATTTAAAATCAGTGGATATTTTGCCACTGAAGACGTTCTTGCTACATATACGACTCATTTATGCTCTGAGTGCGGGATACTTGTTACTTCTCAGACAACCTCCTTGTTCATTAGTTTCTTCAATATATTAATTTAACACTTGCAAACAGCAACATGTTTTGAATGAAGTATTACATTTTGACTGTCGGACCATATGTGTCCACGTCATGACCACTATTAGCAACAGGAACCGCATATGGACTGCTTTCTTCAGCCCCATGTGTATTTTTGGTTCTTATGCAAATTAGCACTCTGATATTGCACCTTGTTTTAATTAGCACTTATCAATCAGAACAGAAGGACTTTTGAATTACAGGCAATGTCTGGAATGGAATTATTTCTGAAGATGATATGTTGAATAAAAAAAAAACAAAACTAAACTAAACTTATTTGTAAATTGGGTCATACAAGTGAATTAGCTTCTGGTAGAAGTGAACATTATTACCCACTTCACATAAGGTCTAGCTAGACAAGCTTGGTGTGGACTAACTCTCTAGGGAGAGCTACTAATATATTGTCTATAACTAAGGGCTGTTTGATAGCCAATGGAAGCTGGATAAGGAATCAAGAATGTAGTAATGCCTGCTATTTGTCTTGCAATGTAAAATTATTGGTCTGACTCCTCTTTTTTTACTTAAGTCATTAGAATATAGTTTAATATCAGGAACCATTTTAACTGCATCTGTTAGGGACTGTATGTCTAGTAAACGTTTATGTTACAAAAATCATCACTTCGATTTTCACAGTGTGTGTGTGTGTGTGTGTGTGTGTGTGTGTGTGTGTGTGTGTGTGTGTGTGTGTGTGTGTGTGTAGAAATACATATATATATATATATATATATATATATATATATATATATATATATACGTATATGAATCTACTTTAGTAGAGCAAATTAACACATAACTGAAATTTAAAATGCCGAGACGATAACATCAAAAAGTTACAAGATGGAGAGTGCAGAAGGTTGGAATATAGAAGATTGAACCAGGTATATATTTTAAATGGAGATTGCAGTACAGACAGGATAAGGAAATCTACCCTTTTCCTCACTGCAGTGCGATTACAGAGTTGGTATATATAATTTGCAAGGGGTGTACCTCCCCACATGGGGGTACAGGAGGGCTTGCCCCCCTGCAAAAGTATAAAAGAAATTAGTTATACCTGTAAATTATATATACCAACTGTGAGATTGTGCTACAGTGAGGAAAAGGGCAGCTTTTCCGATCCTGATTGTATCACGATCTCTGTTTAGAATATATATCTGGATAGATCTTCTACATTCTAGTCTTCTGTACTCTCAGTCTTGTAACCTTTCAGTGTGTTATCATCCCAGCATTTTAAATTTCCGTTATGTATTAATTTTGTGTATATATATATATATATATATATATATATATATATATATATATATATATATATAAAGATATATACAGATATATAGATATAGATATATATTTAGATATATAGCTATATTTCTACACAAACACAGACACACACACACACACACACACACACACACACACACACACACACACACACACACACACACACACACACACACACACACACACACACACACACACACACACACACACACACACACACACACACACACACACACACACACACACAC
>NC_056735.1:1698316264-1698376264 GCF_019279795.1 Protopterus annectens
CAAATTAAATACACTATGAACAAAAAAATCAAATTGTCCCTTGTGTACTGAAAATAGTTAAGTTTTGTGCATGTTTGATTAAGTTTAAATTATAGTCTACCACGAACTGTTTAAGTATTACAAAACCTGGGATTTTAGGTGACCTTAGACTGAGTTAAAATGGGGGTTATTCATTAAAGTGTTAGATGGATTGTTGGCAATTTACTGTAAGTTCAGAAGTCATTTACAAACAGCTAATGGGCCCCCTTCCTTTTTAAGTAAACTCTAAAATTTTCCATATCATTCATTCTTGGTTATTGCATGCTACTTAAACTGACACCAGTGTTCTCTCTATTCTAACATGTCATCCTTACTTCTTTCCCACAAGGAGAAACAATTATCTCTAAAACACAAACTTTAAATTCTGCATTCATAGAAAATGTTTTGTGCTTATATAAAGCATTAGTGCAACCCTTAGACTTAACAGCATATATATATATATATATATATATATATATATATATATATATATATATATATATATATATATATGTATATTATGTTCATATATGCATTCAGATAACTTCCTTTATAAAAGGCCAATCTAAAAACCCTAACATTTTATGCAGACAGTAAAGTAAATGACATTCACAAAATTACACATGCAAATTTCCAGCTTTCTGTACAAACAATCCCGTAATTTCACTGTTGAACAGTCTGGGTCACTGCAATATTTATAGCTACTGCACATAAGCATTTTACCTTGAGAATGACGTTGCGCATGTTTCGATTCTAGTAGGTTCTTAATATTTTTATCTTTTTTAAAAACAAAGTTTGTCTTGTCCCCTACTATGTGTGAAATAGTTGGAAAGCCTTTTAATACACACCAGTTATCATATAAACAAACCTTTTTTTATCTTAGAAGCAAATGAAGTCACCTACTTCATTGCCAAAGACCTGTCTGTTGCTTCTGGATTATCCAGAGTGCCGTGGTGAACTTATTTGATAAGAATGCTTGTCATTAAAAAAAAAACAAACAAAAAAAACAACTAAGCTTCAGCAACGATATGCTGACTAGAGATGAAATAAAATAAAAAAAAGTGCTGCACTACTGACACCATGCAAAGTCTGGCAAAAGACTTAGACTCCATTGGAAAACAATCTGGCTGTTAAGAGGCCCGTGTTAGTGGATTTGAAAACTAACTGAAAACCACAAAACACTGAAAACAATATATATATAATACTGTTTAGGGCAAGCAAGTACACATACAGGTTTTTAAAATAATATTATTTATTTATTTGAGCGGAGGATTTAATGAATGTAGTTTGTTCCCCCTACTTCAATTTAAAGTTAAAAAAATGAGTGACTATCCATCTCCATCTAATCAAGTCACAAACTGCTTCTGTTCAAAGTTAGAACTCCGTAAGCAAGGCAAAGCAGGCAACCTAAAAAAAATAAGTTGTTTAACCAACTGTAGCAGCACTAGCACAGTAGCAAGTAAGTAACCCATCCAAAGCACTGTGAAGTAGTTGTACTGATTGTTTCTTGCTCTCTTTTTTGGGAAGAGAGTGAGATCAAATCAGTAGCCGTTTAGCTGTCCACGTCACATACGCGACTGCAGACATAGCAGCCTGACCCCCTTCTATTTTACTGTGCGGTTAAACCGCATATACTTCTGGGCATCACACTGATGCCTTCTTCTTTCCTTAAGCTGGACTACTTTATAGCAGTCCAGATTTAGATTTAGAGAGACTAATTTAAATTAAAAAAACAAAACACAAAAAAACCCGGAACTCGCTGAGCATGCGCAGTTCGAGTTCCAGGTCTGTGCGAGTCAGTTGGACTTGCTTAGAGACGTAGCTGCCAGCCAGTAAATATTATTTAAATAAGCATTTATAAATATGTATTTTTTTATTTTTAAAACTGTTCTTTTCAACTGGGGGGCTGCAGTCCTGCAGCCCAGTAGCATGAGCTGCCACTGCTAGTCACTACAACAATGCATACCTTGAAGTGTGCAACCACTCAGTCCAAAAGTAAGTAGTTTTAAGAGTCAGTAGTGTTATTGTTTGCTGACAATAAAAGCATCACTGACTTTAGGAAAATGTCCACAGTACAGGTAACATGAGAGTACAGGTAACATGAGAGTACAGGGTAATAACACTTTTGTATACTGGCAGGAACAGAGAAGACAGTTGGCAGACCTAATAATGTCAGGGTACTCCTGGATAACTAGTGAAAGTATAGCAGTGGCTGTAGTAATAAACGGAAGCAGAATAACCAATAAGATGGTCTGCGAATGCAACTTGAGCTGAAGAAGTGAAGATGAGGTAAATTATATGTAGATGGAGAGAGAGAGAGAGAGAGAGAGAGAGAAATAAAGCAACAATGATCAACATGGAGATTTAAAAGGGGAGGAGGTAAGAAATGCATAGCAGCATGAGCTGTTATTATAAAAACAGGAAGCTGTCTAAAGTCACAAAGAGAAAAGAATGGAGGAAACATAGGGTTCAAAGAAAAGAAGCAAGGGCAGAGAAAAAAAGAGAGCGAGTGTGAGAAAGATACAGAAGGAACACCAGTATGAAAAAGAACTTTTGAGGTAATGACAGTACCACTCAGCCCATGAAACAAAGATCATTTATAAATTGTTTCTGAACTGTGATTGACAATTTGACAGTACCTTGAGGGCCTTATAACAGTTATGCACTATGTACCAAAATGGCTACAAGCAGTGTACTAATTTACTGATTTTCTGACATTGAGACAAGGCTTTTGATGCTAGCAGATGAATAATCAAGGCTGTAGACATTATACCTGTGGAAACTCTATTAACTACGTGTTTCATGTTAATGAGAAGCTTACAGAACTAAATTTAGAAGTGACAGGAAGGAATTAAGGGAAACTGTGCTACCCTTTATGTTACTGAACTTTATTTGCATTGGTGAATGTAAGGAATTTAAGGAAAAAAGTATTTGTTCTCGGCATACCTCTCAACTGTACAGATTTACGCAGAATGCTCAGATTTTTGCCTCATATTTTTGGTCCGTTTTTCATAAAATTGTGGTTTTCTGGGAAATTAGTGGTAAATAATTAGACTGAAGTTAGAAAATAATGGTAGACATTTGGCTTTTAGACTTCACACCCTTCAGAAAATTCATGTTAATGCAAAATCTGTTATTCTATCAAATTTCTAAGTTTGTAAGAGCAATATTTAAAACTTGTCCCTATTTTTTGGGCCTTTGTCCCACTTTTATCTATGGCTTTGTCCAGATTTCTTGATGTAAGAGGTTGAGAGGTATGGTTCTCGCTCACTCTTTCTCTCTCTCTCTCTCTCTCTCTCTCTCTCTCTCGGTCTCTCTCTCCCCCTCTGACAGAACAGTTTTTACAATCAGTACCAGAGGTCTTATGGTTTAACTTACAACAGACTGAGACTATGAAATACAACCATGGTGCTGATTGAGATGTGGCTAACATGGCACTAATGCCTAAAAAGAGCAGTTATAAATGTTATACCATACAGTCTTGTAAAGTTATATCCATAAGTTACTCAGATCATGGAAACTGTTAGCTCCCAGAATGGTTACCTGCTTAGGGTAAGGAGGTGTTTTTTCAAATAAACAGGTGGATAATTTCATGAGAACATGTTCACTGAAGATGGTTTGGAGTCAGAGTCCATGGGAAAGTGAGAAAAAAAAGTAATATTAATGTGGTAGGTTCTTTGGAGGCAATGATTCCATAACCTTTTATCTTGGTTGAGAGAAAGTAAGTAGCTGCAAGTATGGATTCTTTATCTCATATTTGATTTGTAAACCTGCAGTCATTAATGGAGGAATGTTTCTTGAATGCAGAGTTGATTACTCGGGGGGGGGGGCAGGTTCCCTGTGTAAGTACCTTATTTGGGGGTTGTCTTTGACCAGGAAGATGGTAAAAGGATTAAGGACATGTATCTCTGCAGAAGTGTTGATAGATATTGACTTTGGCAGCACTCTCCCCTGTCTGTGTGTGTGTGTGTGTGTGTGTGTGTGTGTGTGTGTGTGTGTGTGTAATCACTAATACAGTACCTAACCTTCTCACCACAAACAACAATTAAGGACAAGCGCTAGTCCTTCCTCTTATGTATTTTGGCTCATTTTTCATCTTCACTAGTAACTGAAAGGCATAAAGACTGTATAGTTGCAATTGGTAGATCTAATCTGATTGACAAATTGTTGCAAACACTAACAAAGTCAGCACCCCTGCAACACATACAGACACATAAAATAATAAAAACCAGCATAGGCAAGGCTCCAGGTTCAAAGACAGTAATTTATTAAAACACACAAGCGCTTTCATCAAATGCATTGTCAGGTGTAACATAAAATCTGTAAAAGCACCATATTTAACCACACATTTAAAGGAACACATCCCAAAATTCATCCATATAAAATATATGCAATATATATATAAACCAATACTTGGTCCAAATTTCAATATATATATATATATATATATATATATATATATATATATATATATATATAAAATCATGAAGGTAGTATCTAGTCATATCTTCGTTTTTACTTTCTACATAATGGTCTGGCTTTTAAAGCACGTTTTAATGGTATGCAGTCATTCAAACCATGACCACCATTCATTCTCAACCTTATAATCCATTGGGCTTCCATTTCCTCCATTCTCAGCCTCATATACCCTCCTCTCTTTTTACCATACTTTATTCCTATGACCAAAAAACTAAAACAATGTGTAGCATCTGTGTTTGTGACATGTTTCGCCAACACATTAAACATACATCTCTTACCTATATGGTATACATGTTCCCTGATCCTGTCTTTCAGCATCCTGCCAGTCTTCCCAACATAAAATTTGCTGCAAACCTTGCACACAGCTAGATATATCACATGCATGCTGGTGCAGGTAGCACTGATGTTAAAATTAAATTGCTCACCTGTATCTGGATAAAAAAAGCTAGAACTGCTGTTAATATATGTACAAAAAGAACACTTTCCTACATGGGATAGTTGTCCCTTGTGTAACTGGCCTTTTTACATTTTGGAACACAAAGACGTCTCCTTAAGGACTTCTTGTTTCTAAAAATAAACTGGGGCACAGGACCTAAGTATTTACTAACTTGTTCATTTGTTGTTAAAATATTCCAATTTTTCCTAATAATACTGGTATATTGACTGATGTTACTGGAATAGCAGAATGACATTCTTAAATTATTATTCTGTCTTCTACTCAGATTAGAGCTACTAACATCCTGCCTTGGTTCAGAAAAATAGGGTTTAGCTCTGGTGCTTCACATATCTATCACATTTTGCATATTCTTCTGTATCATATCTTTATCATACCCTCTATGTGCTAACTCCATACTGGTGATGTGTGTCTGTTGTTGGAAATCTTTCTCACTGACATTAAGTCTAGAGGCCCTGTAGAACTGATTTTGAACCACATTCCTAAAGATGTACTGTGGATGCATGCTTTCTCTACTGAGTAGATGGTTGGCCTGGTATGCTTTCCTATGAAGTCTAGTGCCAAGCATATTCCTGTCATCCTTAAAAAGAGTTACATCTAGGAAGTCTATGCTCTTATTGGACCATTGCACTGTAAATGCCAAAAAAATGTGTGGAACTATTTAGGTAACCAACAAACTCCATCAACATTTCAGATGTACCCTCCCATAATAGGAAGAGGTCATCTACAAACCTTTTAAAAAATAAAATATGTTTATTAAAGGGACCTCCTACTAAATGTTCTCCTTCCCAGGTGGCCATCACTGCATTCACGTAGCTGTTCGCACATGAAGTGCCCATAGCTACACCATTAACCTGCCAATAGATGGATTCTCTGAACATAAACATATTATTTTCTAACACCAAACATAGTAGCTCCCAAATCTGTGCTATTTTGGTGCTACTGATACATAAGTTAGATTCCATATATTTTGTTGCATACTCTATACCGAAGTCATTGGGGATGGTGGTAAATAATGAAACTACATCTAGCGAACTATGCAGTTGACATACAGACACATGCTCAAACACACACAAACACAGACAGACACACACATACATGCAGACATGCAAGTGCATGCAGGCACACACAAATTCACAAAATTCTCTACAAACAAACATAGTCATTTTTAACTCAGTGAAAGATTGTCGCTGTATTTCCGCATTATCTACTCATTAGATTGATGTCCCGTACTTTCTTAGAAGACTGGAAACTGTCCTCTTTTATCTTATTTTAGTTCTTTTTACACTACAATTGTGAGCCATCTATTATTAAATCTTTAAGCCGTGTTTTTGTAATATTACTTAATCACTTTTACACTACAGATATGAGCCATCTATTAATAAATTCTTAACCTACATTATAATGATATCAGAAATGCATTATTTCTGTTGAGCTCCTAAATGCCTAAACATTTTTCTTAGACTCTAGTAATATTGCAATCCTTTAATATATTCTTGGACTAAAATGAAAGGTAATCTGTCCTGTCCACCCTTATTTCTCAGCCTCATTGTAGGTCTCCCTGTCACAAATACAACTTCTGTTCAATCCACACCACTACTGCATTCCACACAAACAAACAGTAAACTATCATATGTTGATGCCGTTAAAAAGTTCCTGCCTAAGCCTTCAAGATCCAGTAAATCTAAGGCTCAATGTAAGACAAACACTACAGCATCTATTGGTACTGGCACAGTAAAGGGTCACCAGGTAATAAATCACTCCAAAAATAGTGCACTTAGGCACCCTTCTATTAAAAGTGATTGGTGACTCCATCATCAGACACACTGGCTCAACTCTCACTTGACTGGAAAAAGGCAGGGTGACAGTGAATTGCCTTTAAAGAGTCAACATCTCTAACATATTAAGGGCCCTAAAGACACTAAGTCAAAAAAGTATGATTGCATCATGGTAGTTGTCCATGTGTGTGTGTGAATGACCTGGCACATAAATCATTGAGGGATATGCAGAGAAATATGTATATCCCTCAGGGATATCCAGAGAAGGATATGGCAAAGTTCTTTCTGCATGCCACAAATGCAGATAAGAACCTGATTTTGAGTGGAATCCTTGAATGGTGATAAAGTACAGGGTAAGATGAACGGCATGACAAAATGGCTGCATATTTGGTGTCATTCGTGGGGGGGGGGGGCAGTCCAGTCTGTGTCAGCATGGGAGTAGAAGCTTGACAGTCATTCTTGCTTTGACAGGGATGGTTTGTACCTCTCATTCCATGGCTCTCACATATTGGCTTAAGGTTTTGTTACCCCCATAGTACCTTTTTAGGCATAGTCTGGCTAATGGATCTCCAAGCCTAATAAAAGAAACACTTCAAGCAGCAGACCATATCAAGGTCAATCTGCTCAACACCAGGAGCCTCAGTAGCAAATTACCTGATCTTGAGGCCGTTCTGAATTTGGAGCACATACATATGTTTGTTATTGCAGAAACTTATCTTAAAAGTACAGAAATCAATATCTCTTTCTCCTTATCAATGTTTTGCACCTACCATACCTTTCAGCTCAATGATAACTGTGGTGGAGTATCCATATTTGTTAAAGACTACTTAACTTCTAAGCAGATCTCTATAGACCCAAACCAGTGGGAACTGACTGAGATCTAAATAACACTAAACAGGACCAGCTATCAGATCACAGCATTTTGCAGTAACCTATGCTCTCAGAAAAAAAAAATGTTAGCCAAAATACACAGGATCAGCTTTAAATTAACAGGAAATCCATTATCCAAGGATACTTTTAGCTACACAGTGACAACCTGGGATATCTATTCCTCAACGGTAGGTTGCACTAGAAAATTGCGTGATTTCATAAACAAATGTTCCCTGAACCAAATTTTCAAGGAACCCATGAGAATGCAATATTTTCTTGACCTGGTATCTACCGACATGACATCGATATGCACTATTTCCCTGGTACCCCCTTCTTCAGTTAAACCCAGTCACAAACTGATTACCTTTTCCTTCAAAAATCTCAAAACAGATGCAAAATATCACAAAATTCAGAGGATTCATACGTACCAGCCTTCTACAATATTATTATGAAGTCTCAAAATTTCAAGTTTAACTGTATTTTCCAAGATACTGACACAGCAAGTAGTTATGCAAACAAACTCTATGAGTAATTGGATAAACACATTTACCTGTCTGTTCCTACTAGCTTCAAACAAAATGGGAAGTTTAAAAATAAAGTAGCCTGATGGTCCACATGTATAAATAAAAATGCAATAAGAGAAACAAAAATCTTTCAAAACTATCTATACAGCACAGACAAAAAAACTCAAATCAAAGTTAACATTAAAAAGTTATTGAAGAAACTCAAAAACAACATCAGGAAAACAGAGGTATTCCATGACCTTAAACCAGTATCAATAGCTAAGGACAATTACAAATCTTTATTTAGCTACATTAGGAGACTAAGGAATAATACCCAATATTGCTTGGAACTTTGTCAAAATTACATTAATTACTCCAATCCTCTAGATATAGCCAACATCCTAACTAACAAATTCAGTGCAAATTTCACCTCCAAAACAACTTTACAAAGCCCACATAGCCCACTGAATCTCCTCTATCATAACCAAAGAACATTTGCTAAAGGTACTTTACAAAACAAAATAAAAAAAAAATGCATCACCAGTGGGATCTAATATTATATCTGACTGCCTGACAAATAGTACAAAACACACCCTAGTGGACCCACTCCTATAGCTATTCAACCTGAGCTTAATCTTTGGATTTGTTTTGTAAGTATGGTGGACAGCTGTGGTGATGCCACAGAAGCTGGAAACCCGTTAACCTGTTGAGCCTCATCTGCAAAGTTATGGAATATATCATAACTGACCTATTTAACTATGATATAAAAGTCTTATGAGTTGACTCCCAGCAGGATGGTTTTGTTAAGGGTAGATCCTGTCTAATGAATCTGGTCAACTTCTTTGAGAGATTCAGACATGCTGTGGACAGTGGTTATGCTCTCTATGTAGCATTCCCCAACCTAGCTAAAGTATCACACACCATACCACATGTCAGCATAATAAATAAGCTGAATGAGCTCCAAATTAATCCATATGTTTTCAGGTGGATAGCAAACTTGCTGAACGATAGAAAACACATAGTAAGGGTAGCAGGTGCATCCTTAGCCTACATGAAGGTAACTACGGCTGTTCCTTAGGGTTGTGTGCTGAGACCTCTGTTGTTCAGCATATACATTGCAGATCTCCATATTACATATGTGGATCTTTTGCTAACCAAATTTGGGGACGACTGGAAACTTGGTGTCATCCATAGGTCCCCTACTGATACACAGAATGTTCAACTTGAACTCACACATCAACTACTAAGGATAAAGAATTGGTTAAAACTAAATGATAAACAGTACACTACCATCCCTTTTGGTAAGCAATCCTTACATTCATCTTATAGTACAGACAACACCTCACTTCAAAATATAAATGCTGTGAGAGACCTTGGAACATGAGTAGATAATTCCCTAAGCTTTGACCATCATTTTGCAACAATAGTTAGGAAATCTTTTTACCTGGCCCAGCTGATTGCAAAAGGTATTTCATCTAGATCCAAATAAGTTCTTTATCCTAACTAAAAGATCACAGGCTTAAAAGACAACAGCTATCAGGGAGGACTGTAAGCACTCTCCTTGTATTCAGTATCCTATAGACTCCTTAGGGGCAATCTGTGCATTATGTTTCAAGCCATTAGGAATCCAGTAGTCCAAAACATCTTATATTTCCACAAATCAATTAGTCCCACTAACACTAGAACCAATGATCTAAAACCTGTCTCAACAAATAAAGGAAACATGGGGAGAGACAGATTCATGGTGCAACACTTCTCTAGAATAGTCTTCCTGTCCAAAAGAGAGTTAAACAACTGGATGGGTATTCACCCCTGTCATGACTAGCCTGTTTTTCCTTGAATAAGCCGATACGATTTAAGGGTGGGTACTGACTAGGCATAAGTGATAACTGGGCTCATTTGCCTAGTATGTTATATGATTCTATGATACTATGACATACATGCGTGGGTGCAGACATGCTCACATGCAAGCACATACCAACACATGCGCACATGCATGCACATGCACTTATACAGACACACAGACACACACAAACAGACACACAGACACACAAAGGCACACTCACATACACACACACACACACACACACACACACACACACACACACACACACACACACACACACACACACACACACACACACACATACATACACACAAACGCAGAGATGAAATACAGGCAATAGGACATTTAGAAATGTATTTCTGCTCATTGCTCTTGGTAATTCAAAGGCACAATGACAGTTGGAATGGGCATCTTAGTCCTTTCTGTCCTGCTAATACAGAGCAACAGTTTACATTTTGATGGATTTGAGGTTATTTGCAAAGAAGAAAGGAAATCTAAGGCCTGGTTATGGATACATTACATGACATGTCAAATGAGTCATCATTTGCATTATGCTGAGTTATAAATGTTATTGGCTTCCTAAATCTCTCAGAGCCACACGATATACTCTTCTGTATCTTTTTTTCTCCACAATGCTTGCAGATCACCAGCCTGTCGCTGACCTGACCAGTTAATTCATTCTCTGTGGAAGACAGCTCTTCATAGGATGAAATCATCAAGGCAGTCACAGGGCTTTTTATTTCTGCACCCCCCCCAGTCCTTGCACTGAAAATGGCATGTTTGTTTGTGTCTTTTGGCTTTTCCCGGTTAGGGGTCGCCACAGCGGAACTCCAGTCCGCTAATAATTGGTAGTGGATTTTTACGTACCGGGTTACCAGCCCTGGTGCACAACCTTCAATGAAGGCATGCCCCATTCACGTATGCCTCCACACAAAAGATGCTCTAGCTGAGAATTGAACTGGACAACGTCTTGCTATAAGGCAACAATGCTACTGCAGCACCTACTCTAGCAAATTCAGAGGCCTACTTTGATTTTTACTTTGGACATGCACTTTCCCATTTATGTTCTGAGACGGTCATTATGTGGTTGTAGTTTGTAAGAGACAAGTGCACACTCCTTGCTCATAAGCTGCATTCTGTGCACTTTTTGTTATAGTAGCCACTGACATTACCATAGAACAGACTGCCTCTCTCCCCTCAGGATGGGTGGGGCAGTATTTGCCTCATTCTCTCTTGTCATCTCCTCTAGCATGCAAGTCACTATTTGATCCCAGGTCATCCAGACAGTGACACTGCCAGCCCAGCTATCTGGAATTTTGTGGATAGTCATGTGCCATTTGTGAATATTAATATGATTCATATGCTTGTCTTACAAATGTAAGAGAACTATATGTTATATGTATATTAAACTACTGGTGCAGAAGTGTCTGTTGAACTGTATGTTATGGACTGAGATTCAAGAATGTAACCACAGTGTACCCTACTGGAAAAGGACAGAAATGTATATAAACTACATACCTGTGCAAATGTATGTTTTAATAGTAGAAGCTGAACCATACAGTGTTAACTTGCAAAACCTGAAGAAAATAAGTTGACAGGTAAAGTGTTTTATGATTGTGTTATCTCTCAGTAAGCAGACACAATGTCTAGAGCTAGAGGTTTTCCTATTGTCTTGAAACAAAAATAATTACTAGGATTCAAATGTAAAAGTGTTTAATTGTTTTACAACTTCCAGTTCTGAGCCAACATCTGAGAGATATGTATTTTTCACATAGAAATATTAAATTTTGTTAAGTTTCTGTTAGCCTGGGAACTGAAATCAGGTGACAAAGAGTGATGTCATCCAGGCTAACTCAGCAGTAGTATGTGATATTAATTTAAGAACTCTCTCAGATAGAGAGACTGGGCATTTTGTATGTTGTCTTGCACCTAGAAACATCCCTTCAGCACTTCTACATCTGCCTTGCTCTGTAGAATAATTTATTTTAGATATAGATAGGAATATAGTAAAGATTAGTTTAGATGTTTTCTGTATTTGTTTGAGACTGTCCTGCAATGTTGTTTTAAAATATTTCTTGTGATTCTGAACTCTATAGTTACTGTATTGATTATTGTCTTGTACTTGTATTATTTTTTATTAAATATATTTAAACCTATCTTTGTGGTTGATATTTGTTAGACATATTTAAGCTCTTTGTGTACTTGCATATGTATTTGGTGACACGGTACAGGCCACTCCTAAATAGCCTTGGTTTTGGTCATACTTATTATTTGGATAATAGTAACATTACACATTAGGATTGGTCACCCTTTGTAAGGGCCTTTATAGTAGCTGATAAGTAGTGATTGGTGGCAATGATAACTACCTTATAGTTTGGGCAGAAGAGGGCATAGCTAGTAAATCTGTGCCAGCCTTCCCCAGGAGTGTCTGTGTGTTTGTAAATAAATCAAATCACAAAGTGTGTGTGTGTGTGTGTGTGTGTGTGTGTGTGTGTGTGTGTGTGTGTGTGTGTGAGCTACTTGGACAGGGACACGAAGCACTGGATGGCTAGAGATGGTACTGGAGGTTTTGGTTTGATCACTTGGCTGAGATCTTAACCCTATAGCTGTGCCAGTGGGGAGTCTTATTGGAGAACTGGAGAAAGAGGCAGAAACCAGCCCCAGTCTGACTGTGATCTCTATGTGCTCTTAAGGGAATTGCACTTTACTCTGTGTGTACTTATCATCTTCCCATTGTGTATGTCCCTCACTGTTGCCAGTGGTGAGGATTGAGGCTCCTTGTTACTGGGCCACTGCTGGGGTGTCACACAGGTCATAGTGAGGGCTTTATCCTTCTGCACTGAACAGATTATCACAGCAGCATACTCATACTGTTCATGTTTCTAGGTTGTGTACAATGTGTCACCTGGCAACAGTGACTATCCTGCCAGTCATGCCATAGTTGCAATGCAGATATGCATTCTGTGCACATAATAACTGCTGCAAACAAGATGTATTTACTGTCCTCCTGAAGTATGAAGAATGAGGTTTACCACCCACTTTTCGTCTCAGCATACTACCCTACATGGGGGGGGGCAAGATAATCTATAGTTCTGCAGCCATAAATTTAGTGCATTAAAGTAATGGGGGTGTAGAACTACAAGGGAGCTTGACAAGTGAAACACACACTTTTCATTTGTATGCATTTTGAGTTTCCAGTCATGCTGGACATTTGATTATGTTTCAGTGCACTCACTGTATTTATTTCATTAATAGTTACTTTGCAGTTTGTTTTTTTTTTTTGGTTTTTTTGCACTGTCCTGAAACATTTTCCATTATAAATTATTAACAATACATATGTAATTTTCATTTAGCATGCTTTTAGTGTTCTTAGGTGTGATATATATTGTAATCAAAGAGAGTGCAGCCTTTTGCAAATGGCCTTTTGCCATATTGAAGATTGATACTGCATATGCAGATTTCACATAGAATGCATGATTTGCAGAGGTTTCTGTTAAAGTCAGAGACATTGCAGATGAGACAAAGATTTAATGAGATGAGATACGGAGAGTCAGCAGGAAGGAAGGGCTAAGACATGAGGGAAGTGGGTAGATCTGGTTGAGTTTTTGGCAGAAAATTGAAGATGTGTGGGACAGAGTAGAATGGTAAAACAAATCATGAGAATTAATGAAACATTTTCTTTGAAGGACATTTAATATTTAAGTTGAGGAGGGTCAGCAAGAGTGAAGAAATGAGAAGTTATGGAACCAAACAGAGTAGGAATAAGCTTAAGACAGTAGAGTAAGACAGGTAATGGGCAGTGTAGGATAATGACAGAATGAAGGTAGCCATGTTGCTTGTTATGCTGTTTCACTGGATACATTGACAAGTTTGACTCATCCAGTCTACTGTCATCAGATTCTCACAGAGGATTCTACAACTAATGCAAAACATTTTCAAACAATGGTCTACAGTCATATAAAATTCAGTTTAGTTGCTTTATAGACAATTGTCAGTGCTCTTCCATTTAACTTACCCTCAAACAAGATAACTCATTATAAAATATTCTCGTTACACAGACTATCAATAATATTCAAGTATGGATTTTTTGCACATACAGAGAGTTACCGAGCTGTAAAAAATTCCTTCAGAAAATAGAGCCTTTTCACTATATGGATTTTCACTTTGAACTCAGGATTGTAATTGACATTGTAGGCCCATAATTTTGATTCCTTATATATATTGCCCATATGTGGCTTTTTAAACATTTGATTGTCTCACACTTCCAGGGACCACTCTACACACCTTACAACATTTACAATGCAGAGTCAGGAAAAAAGGAGGGTTACATTTCTTAACTTTAACATAAAGCCTTTTTAAAGTATTGGGACACACTTCATATTAACAATCCATAGTCAAAAATATTCCTGTACTGACTGATATACCTCTCAACCTCTTAGCACAAGAAATCTAGACGAAGACAAAAATAATGGGAAAACAAAGGCCCAAAATAGGGACAGATTTTAAATATCGCTTTTATAAACTTAAGAAGATGCAAAATACCATTTTTATGTTAGCATACAGTTTCTGAAGGCTATGAAGTGTGAAACTCACATGTCTGTCATTTAATGACTTTATTCACCAATGGAGAACATGCCAAAAGTAAGAGTCAAAAATCTGGACAGTTGAGAAGTATGCTGATTGGAGACCTAATGCACCCAATACATATAACAGATGACTACAGTCCCTTGAAATACTCACCATGAGAGTTGATGTAACATTAATATGCACCATAACATGCTGACAGCTAACATGCCCATGTTGTTAAACTCCTTGTCAGGTAACATATTCATATAGTCAAAGTTAGCCCAGTGTTTCAGGCAGCCAAGGATTTATACTGTTGTGAAGTATAAACACTTCCAATAGCATGACCCATGTTCTCACCTACTCTTCCTAGTCATACTAATTCAGCAATTCATTCTTGGAAAATTAAATATGCATTCTAACATTAAGGGTGATATTCATAGTCTCACTGTTCATATGTACTCAAGGACAATTGGTGAAAAATGCCACTATAACTACATGTAAATCAGCTAAGCGTAAACATGCAGTGCAGATTACAGAAAATGTTAGTGCTACACTGAAGCACCAAAAAATCTTCACTGCTGTAAAATGGATTAACTCTAATGTACTTATATGAAGTGGAAACCATACGTAGGTAAATTCACAATTTGTATGGCTACTTTCACTATGTGGCTGCATGTGCAAGTCTGAGCAGATCTCTCAGGATTTCTTATGAGAATCTGAAGAAAGTTGTGCTGGTTGCAGCTATCCAACATTTAACTTAAACAGCTGTAAGGTTTTATTTATTAACTCTAAGGGTGATCTTATGTGGAAACTTTGATTGGTATTTTATAAAGTTGGAAAAGAGGATGAGCAAGATGACGATGGCCACACTGTATAAAGACATGAAGAAGGTTGTGTTGGAGGAGGTGAGAGAAGAGAGTTTGAGTTTTTCACAAAGGGGATAACAACACATGTTTTGGCATTAAGCTTAAGGCCATGGTTTTGACACCAATCATTGGTCTCAGTGAGGCCTACATCACTTGGGGGAGTTAATAATGGCTCCCAACTTGCAGTCATCTGTGAACTTGGTCAGCCAGAGTCTCTCTGTGTTGGCCTGGACTTCTGAGAAGTAGATGCCAAACAGGAGAGGACCTAGGACCGATCCCTGTGGGACTCCACTCATGACTGGTCGGCAGTCTGACTTGGAGTCCGCTACTTTCACACTGTGGCTTCTATCTCTAAGACAATTTGCAACCCACCTAGTGATATAGGGGTTGATGTCTAATTTGGTGAGTTTATCAATAATTCATGAGTGGGGAATGGTGTCAAAGGCCTTGGCCAGATCAAGGTAGACTGTATGAACTGCCTTGCCCTCATCCACAGCTCTGGTGACTGACTCAAAGAAGTCAATCAGGTTGAGCAGGCATGATCTACCTTTCACAAAACCAAATTGCGTGGGATCTAGCATTTGGAGATTCCCTATATACTTGTTAATTAGGTCCATGATGATGCACTTCATAAGCTTACATATCAGACTTGTCAGGTTAATGGGTTGATAATTCCCAGGGTCTATAGTTGCTCCCCCTTTATGGAGAGGGATGACTGTAGCAATGTGCCATTTGGTAGGGACAAAACTTGAGGTGAGGCTGTGATCAAACAGGGCACACAGATGTGGTGCCAGTTCACTTTGTAGTGCATGTAAATATTGCCGGGTCCCATGGAAGCTGTATTCTTGGCCCTGGACAATGCAGCTTTAACCTGTGCTGGAGTAATGATGGGTGCCTGGCATTCCTCCAGTATTGTGATTGGTCCTTGGGGAGAGACAGGGGTAAAGTTGGCACTGAATCTGTCGGCCAGTATGTTGGCAATATCTGTTGGCTCAGTATAGGTGGTACCATTGTGCAGTAACTCAGAGCAAACCTGGGTATTGCCGTGGAGATTCTTGATATAACTGTAAAAGGCTTTGTGGTTGTTTTTAGTGTCTGCCGCAATTCTGCCTTCATAGCTGGCTTTAGAGGTTGTGATGAGGGATGTCAACTTTTTGTTGAGGCTAATAAGGGAGATTTTCCTGTCTTGGGACTTCACCTTTTTCTGCAACAGTTTCTTCCTTCTGTTGTAGAGTTTATTATTGGCAGGGAACCACCAGATTGACTTCTTTTTTTGGAGGAGAGTATCTTGGTTCTGTTGGGTATGGCTAGTTCCATGCATTTATGTATGTGTTCGTACAGTGCATTGGTGTATGATTCAGCAGTCATGCATCCATTTTCCATTGACATGGGTGCCATGAAGTTAACCACCCAAAGTCAGCTTTGGAGAAGTTTTTCATGGTAGTTACCTTTGTGGGGGGTGTGGGTGAGATGTGGATTATAATGCATATAAATGAAAACAAATGTTAATTCTGTTTGTTTTCTTTTCTGTTAATGCATGTGCACTTATGTCTTAAGTGATAATTTAATAAAGGTGTTAAAAAAATTAACCATATCACAAACCATTGTTTCTGTAGGGGTTTGCACCTCCCCACACCCCCTACTAATTATATACACAATATCTGAGGCTGCAGAACAGTGGGGAAAGGGCATATTCCCTTACATGGTTTAACTTCAATTTCATCAATATTTTGTGTTTTAATATTTTAAATGTCAGTATTTTGAACCTTATAAAATCTACAGAGCAAAACATTTTTCACAGAGTCTGTAAGAACATCCATAGCCACTGTGTACCTACTTCCATCATTTATATGTGCATCTCCCATATTTATAAATCTTAATACTACTGTTAAAACTAAACATGATGCATGTTACAATAACATAGTCAAATCATCAGCAAATATCCCACTGAAAACCCACCACTGCATAGCCCTTAAAGATTTACACTGTCTAGAACTTCTCCGTAACCTTTCTTACTCACAACACAAGATAGTCCACAACTTAATTCATTTCACTAACAAATGCATTTCATTGAAAAATGTGATTGAACTATACCCCAGTTCTAGACTTCTACGGTCAAGTAACAAATCTCTCCTGTCCATGTCCAAATCAAGCAACTCAGCTGGGGATTCTCTATACTCTCATCATGTCACTAAGAAATGGAACTCTATCCCATGGCAAATAAAACAGGTGGACAAGACACATACCATCAAGTTACTGATAAAACATTATCTAAGCAAAAATATATTCCTCATTTCCCAGCTATAATAATTTTTTGGACACACCTGCGACCTTTTCTCCAAATAGTTGTTTTTCTCCACTTCCTCCTTTTACTCCATTAGGTCAAAAAGATACTCACTTAACCACAAGGAGTAACTTTGTTTATGGAAATTATATCAGTTACAGGGTCTAAATTGACAAGACTCAGCCTATTCTTCTCACTGATTTGATCAGCCATCTCATTGTACCCCCTCTGTCACATTTTCATCACTCTCTGTCCTCATCTAGCCAAAACTGATAGTCATTATAATAGTGCAAGTAGGTCTAGCCATTGTCACTTTCCTAATTACTGTACATCTCAATCTTGGATGTAATGATACTTTCATAGTTGCCCTACTACGAACATATCATACTATAGCTTATTATTAACCACCTTCCCTCTTTCTAATATTTCCTTATATAAGCTGCCTCATCTTTTTATTATTTTAACTGCTAGAAATCACAGGCAATATTACAGTATATTTTGCAATATTATTATCATTTTGCTATATACAAATCACAGGCAATATTACAGTATATTTTGCAATATTATTATCATTTTGCTATATACAAGCCAGTATATATACCTATGCAAGCTATGTACATGCTCTGCATATCTCTCAACCGATCAGAGACAAATCTCAACAGAATCAAGGACAAATCCTCAAATAATCCGAAACAATCAGGGACACTTTTTTAAATATTTGTACTATTAGCTTGAAACATTTGCAGATTAAGATAATATGGATTAATATAGATTTGCTGATGTAAAACGTCTATAACTCTGAATTACTATCATTATTTCTTAAGGGCAAATCACCACCTTTTCTTCAGCAGTCACCAGTTTTAAGAGGGATTAAGAGGGACAGACCTACGATCAGAGTCTAAATCATGGACGTCCCTGAAGATCAGGGACAAGTTGAGAGGTCTGATGCTCTGTTTCTAAATGCTATTCATGTAAGCAACTGTAAAGCTTTTATTTCTTGTGTATGTACACTTTCCTATATTTTGTGCTCCTTCTGATATCATGTAACTGTGCTGTATGTATATGTCAACACTGGTGTTTAATGTGGAGTTTTCTCGCCAAGTCTCAGATGAAAAAAGGTTTTATTCCAGTTGGACTATTCCAGTAAACGAAGATAAATAGATACATTTAAATAAATAAAAATATACTTCTAACACTTGTGGGAATTAAATCTTTACTGTAATTTGGAACATCACCATGTCTTAATAACATAAAAAGTCCTTTTTCCTTGTTCTTTTTCATACTAGGTAATAAAATGAACCAGAATAACTACTGGGCAACCATATGTCCTGCCAGTCACAGAGGATGACAATCTATAGTCTTCTCAACAGCCAGTAAGCTCTTTGAAAAAGCAGCCTGTTGCACTTGGTTTTAACAAATATCAAATAGTCAAGTCCTTCCTCACCTTCCCATATAACACTGAGCTTCAGATTAGGTGTTCTTGTCTTATCTTCACAAGTCACTAACAACTGTGCAATGTGCACAAATTGTCTGATTAAATCCATTGATTTATTCATTACATCCACAATTCTTATCTGCAATGGAAAATCATGTAATTTTCTTCATTTAAAAAAATCTGGTTGGAATCATCCTAGATGTCCCACATTGCTTCACACACTGAACATTCCTGAGACCACTTTTATCTAGACCAATTTCCCAAAGCCACAAAATTTGCGATTAACTTCTTCTCTTGATGGTGGCTTCACATCTACAAAATTCAGCTCATGATTGATTTGATCTTATGTACTTCAGTACAAGGCAGAACAATGAAATATAACGCAGTACAATACAATTCAGACACATGCAGGTACATGTTTATGCCATTTTAACTTGTCTAAAAAAACAACAGCAGATTCCTGTAAAAGCCGTGGCATTTTTTTCATGTTTCTACACTTTTGAGTAGGAGGTTTCATTCAACAACCACTCTTTCTGTAATCCATTTTATAACTCTAGTATTCTTATAACATTTACGTATCAAGTTAAATTAAGTCCTTCTTCTTTTTCTCAGTTTCTATGATAATATAAACCATATGATAAATTACCAAAATTACATCACGTAATACCACGTAAATGAAAACACACAAAAAAAAAAAAGCCAACAATGACTGAAGGAAGTTATCATCCTGTCAAAGCACCACTAACAATCATAAAATATTAATGTAGCACAATATAATGTAACACAATATAGTACAGTACAATGAAGAATGAAACGTAATAAACTGCAATGTCATGTGATATCGTATAATGCAGTCATGCTTTCAGAAAATCCATTCTTAGAACACTTGTATCTATAGTGCAAAATCTGTGCTATATTTTATGGCACAGTTAACTCATATAACAAGTCTTGCATAACAGAAGATAGTTATGAAGTGCTGTTCTGATTAAATGATCTTTCATTCACCAGGACGTTAACAGCTTTATGCATTTTAAGTGGCTGTAATATGGAATGCATTAATCTGAAAATCTGAAACTTTGCACAGCTTAGGTAAGTAAAATGAAGTGGGTTAATAAATCTCTTCTCTTTTATGACAAGAGGACATCTTTTTGGCATTGTAGCATGGTGGACCATATTTTCAGATATTTATTAGCTGTCATTTTCAATTTATTGACCACAAAATGTATTTTAAAGCTGTGCAAACATTTACTTGCAAGTACAAAAAATATTTTCTTTGGTAATTTCAATGTTTAACTTGTTTCTATTAGCCAGTTAGGGATGCCTAAAATACAATATTCTTTCACAGCTTGAGATGTTCCTTTTTATAATACTGTTTTAAAATTAAACAGGCAGTTTTATTTTATAAATCCTGTTCACATAGAGAAATAGAAATTGTCAAGTTGAGAGGTCTGCAGAGGCCACCCAGTTTGGCTTGCTGGTTCTTACAGCAGCATGAATAATTATACAGGATAATGAAGAGGTGGTAGGCAAGGCAGGTCTCTAGTTCATGTTTACTGATACATGTATGCACGTAAGATTGCAATGCACACACACACACACACACACACACACACACACACACACACACACACACATATATATATGTTTGTGTGTGTGTGTGTGTATACATGAACCAGAGAACTGATACATATATGCATGTAAGATGTCAACATTATGTTGAAATGCAAAGGAACACACATAAAACTATCAGTTAGCAGTGTTTTACATGCAGTCTCAATTAGTGCAAGATAAGAAAACCAGTAAGTGCAATAGGCAGAATGCAAAAAGTACCATGATATCACATTTCTCATTTACATAGCTTAATATTTTGTGAGTAATATTTGGTATTTCCTGATTAAATATTTCTCTAACAAATATTACATATTATTACTTCATTAGATTATGCAACAGACAATTTTTCCTCAAACACATTTCTAATTAATACTGTTTTAATATTGTTGTGTTGCATAAAGTGAATATAGCATAGATGTTTTGTACCATAATATATCTATTTTTTGTGTAAATAAAAGATGTGATAAATATATAAACAGATGACAAGAGAAATTAAAGAATAACACTGAAAATGAATAATAGTTCTCCATTGCTTTTTTTCCAATAAACAACTTTATTAAATTATCATGCATAACATAGGCAATCTTACATTTATATAAATTAAAAATGAACATCATTGACACCACTTTAGTTCCAAACATTATACATCACAGACATCATTGAAACAACTGTAGATGCAAACATTACTATGTTGCATATTTGGGAGATATACATATATCCCTCCATTGTCTTTTTGTGAATTGCTTATCCAATCTCTCTTCCCAATCCTTTCTAAGCTCCTCTGATTGACCTCATAATTATCACGCAATATTTTATCATGCAACTGTAGATGCAATGCGGTGGTGGTGCTGCGGTAGCATTGTCGCCTCACAGTTAGACACTGCCCGTTCGATTCTCAGTTAGAGCGTCTTCTGTGTGGCGACATGCACGAATGGGCGTTCCTTCGTTGAAGGTTGTGCGTTAGGCCCGGCAAGCCAGCACGTAAAAAAAAAAAAATCTACTACCAATCATTAGCAGATCGGAGTTCCGCTGTGGGGACCCCTAAAAGCCGAAAGACACAAACAAACAAACAAACAAACTGTAGATGCAAACATTATACAATCACTTATAATCCATCCAGTCATTGTCAGTTAAGCATCATATGGCTCATTCAAATTCTGCCTCTTCAACCTTGTTCCTGCTCTGCATATATTGTTCCCACAATTCCCATTTTTCCTATGTAGTTTGCTCCTTTCCTTTTCTAAAGATCCTAATTCCAGTTGTTTTATCTCTGTTACTATATTCACTACTTCTAATAAAGTTGGTCTAGACTTTGATTTCCATTTTCTAGTAATTCTTTTTTTGGCAGCCACCATAATTAGACTCACCAAGGCTTTGCTCTGTCTAGGCAATTCTGCTTCTGTATCATAGCTCAGAAAAATCATCTCCCCATTCAATCCAATTTGCTCACCCAGCATCTCTGACACAGCGGTCTGCAGGGAATCCCTAAAGTCTGCTAGCTCACTACACTCCCCAAAAAAAGATGTTCCCAACCACCTCTTTCCTGTCCATCACATCTCCAGCATTTGCTATCCACCTGAGGAAATATTCTTTGGAGTCTTCATGGGGTATAAAAATATCTATGTAAACACTTACAGGTAAAAATCCTAAATTTTCTAGACTTTGTTGCATATTTGGGAGATACATACTTTGTTGCATATTTGGAAGATATACATATATCCCCCATTGTCTTTTGTGAATTGCTTATCCAATCTCTCTTACCAATCCTTTCTAAGCTCCTCTGATTGATCCTTATAATTATCATGCAATATTTTATATGCTCTACTAATTATTCCTTTTTAGCAGCAGCTTCTTTTCTTGATTATATTAGAAATGGTACCAGTGATGGTCTTTCATTTAAGAACCCCCTATTTCTTTCTCTTTGCCTATAGTTTGATATCAATACTTGATAGGGAAGGCAATCTCTAACCTGCAGTATAAATAAATTATTGGCCTATTCCCATTCTGTCACCTTTCCCTTTCTAGTTATTTGCTCCCAATACCTTGGCTCCTTTGTCAGTTTTCTCCAATAAATTCCTTCCCCCTCTTGCCTATTATCTGTATCCTTAACCACAGTCATCATTATCAGCAGACTCTCTTTTCTCCATTGTCATGCTGATTACTCTTCTTTTCCTTTGCCCCAGATATCCACTGAATAACCATCCAGAAAACCTTTTTTTTATCAAATTCACATTTAGCTGTAAGACCATTCAGATTGAAAGACATTACAGAAAGCATCATTTCCTTATATAGTTGTTATCACCACCTTTTACATATAACTGCTTTTTTGTTAAATGCCTAGTTCCAACTTTTATGTTACATGCATGTACTGTTCAGCAGGTCGGTCTTTTATACAGTTGTTTCTTGCCATATCCGTTTGAGCCTATGTCACATCTTACATAACTTTTTGTTTTTTTGAAAGCTCTCAAACAGAACAAATGACCCTCCAACCACCCTAAAATTTCAACTTAATAACAACACACAAAACTACATCTTCAAATATTGAAGTTTTTGCTTCCTAATAAGAACAGAAGTTGATATCCACACAGACAGGCTAGAGTTAACCAAAATGAAAGTTTAGTCATGTTAAGATGCTCTTTACAGCTCTCCCAGCTGAGAAAACACTTGAATGCTTTCAGTAACTCTTTCTCCAAGCCATTTCTCTTCATCACATTGTCTTCTAGTGACATGCAAACCAGACACAAAACTGATAAGGATAATTTGTTTACCAGAAAAAAGCCTTATAATATTCAATATTCTTTTTTTCATTTACATGCTTTGTAATAAACTTGTTACTGGATAATGCCTAGGGTCTTAACCCAGTCATTTCCCTATTTTTTTTTGTCATACTCTCTTAACCAGGCCTTTCCTCTCTCCCCATTATCTTCCTCTTTTTTTTACATTGCAGTGCTTATATTTCTTAAAACTGAAGAAAAAGAGAGAAGAAGGGATAAAAAAGAAAAAAAAAATGTTTATATTAGTATCCCCATTACATTTAAAAAATGAGAACACTTTACTTCAAGTCTAATTGGTTTTGTCTTATCTTTAAAGCTCTCCCAGTTGGGAAAACCATTGATTGCTTTCAGAGAACATTATGTCTTAGCCAATTTCTCTTTTGCTTTTCCCTCAGACAATTCCCTTCCACCAGACTGTCTTCAGTTTCTCTTTATCATCTTGTATGCATGGAGACATGAGAACCAGACAGCCAGTTGCTCTTTATAAGATTGTTTCCACGGAAATTTGCAGACCAGCTGAAGAATTGCTACTAAGTATACATGCATTTGCTAGAAAAAAGCCTCATAATATTTAAAATTCATTTTCATTTACTTGCTCTCTCTTAAAACCAATCAATCTAAGGTCTTAATCCAGTCTTTTCCCCATGCACGAATGAGAAAAAGCACATTCATTTTAACTTTGTCTTGCATTTTTAAACAGGCTTTTTTTTTACACTGCATTTCCTGTATTTCTCAAAACTGTACAAGACGAAAGAGAGAAGAGGGGAGAAAATAAATATAGAAAGGAAATAACAGCACTTGTTTACAATCCTCATTACAATTAAAATAGTATGCAAAGAAAAATAGTTCTCCATTGTTAATTATCCTATTAACTTGCTAAGATGTTGGTTTGCAGATATGCTTACATTAGTAGTATTATTTTTAGAGAACATGACTATAAAACAACATCCTGAAAATGTAAGAGGAAAGTTTGTAGTGAGCAATTGCTTGTTTTGCTCAGACGTTTCTTACAAAGCCATCTCCAAATATTCACATCATTACTTCTTTGGATCATTGTGTTCGCTTAAGAAAAGGCATTGGATTTCTTACATATCCTCAAATGTACTTTTCACATTAATTTATTAATTATATGCTAATTGAGTCTCTCAAGTGCATATGACTTTCCCTGTATACATAGTTTTCGAAGCAATAATTCTGAATTATTAATGTCTATTTTCTATAATTTGTGTGTATAACAAAGAATCACCCTTATTATCTTATTTGACTCTAGGCCGGAAGACACGCTCTTGTAAGTTATGTCTCATAATTTAAGTCCAGGCTATGTATTCTATTTTCTGTGTTTGTTCTTTGTTCCACTTGTATTTTCTTAAAACTACTGCTGTTTGCTGAGCTGCAGCTAGGGAATTCAGACCCTTGGGCAGTACCCCTATTTGGTGTCCCCCACAAAAGCCTCAAAAAGTGTTTTATAGCTTACAAACTACCATGTAAACAGTCTATCTCTTCTGTTTAAGCTAGATTAACTACTTTAAAATGGATGCTATGTCAGTTAGTTTAAAAATAATCATGACTGTGATCTCTTAAAGGAGCATTTGTAAGGTGAAAAAAATTGTCTTTTTAAGGGTCTATGCTTGCTACAAATTGGTGCTCATTGCAGGTGCCCCATTTACCTTACCCTTAGGTTCATAGGTTCATAGGTTCATACTAGGCTATCTGCCCTAGGGCATTTATAAGCCTAGCCAGAGTGTGTTTGGCTTTCGCCATCCATTTTAAATTAATTTTGCTATGCCCTTTTTCGAGGTTAGTATACTGTTCCTCTGTCTAACAGTGACACAGAAGTGATACCCGGGGTAAACCTACGATCTCCCATCCACTCATCAAGATTCCTCTTGAAGAGAGTCAATGAGGGACTCTGCCTAACCTGGACTGGGATTTTATTCCAGAGTGAAGGGAGCCTCTGGGTTATGAATCTGTCCCTCCAGCATGTCCTATTTATTTCAGTGCTGAGGTTCAAGTCTCTCGAGTGTGTAGCTCAATGGGATTTGGATTTTCTGAGGTGCAGCATGTCCATTAATTCCGGGTTGGACATGGCTTTATACGTCAGGCACAGATCGCCTCTGAGCAGGCGGTATGCCACTGAGTAGAGCTGGAGTTTCTTTAACCGGGCAGCATATGGCATCTGTTTGAGCCCTTTGATCCTCTTGGTGAGGTACTTTTGGGGTCTTTCCAGTTGCTGCAGGTGTCTGGTAAGGTACATCCCAAAAGGGGCATTGTACTCAATTTTGGGCCAGATGAGGGATGAGTAAAGAGGCACGATGACCTCCCCTGATCTAGATGCAAATCCCTTCATGATTAGGTGGGCTATATAAAATGTTTTTCTAACTACTTTGGCCACGTGGTTGTCAAATGAGAGACTGCTATGAACTTGGGTCTCCAGGTCCCTAATTACTTCTTCTGTACTTAATGGATTACCACCTATGTGGCAATTTGTGGGCACTTTGTTTTTGCCAAAGGGGATGACTATACACTTTTTGGCGTTTAGCTTGAGGCCATGGCTCTGGCACCAGTTGTCTGTTTCTATGAGGCCCTTTTGGAGGATGCTTGTGTCAGCTGGAGAGTCGATTATGGCACCCAGTTTACAGTCATCTGCGAACTTGGTCAGCCACAGTCCTTCCGTGTTGGCCTGTACCTCTGAGAAATATATACCGAACAAGAGAGGTCCCAGGACTGAGCCTTGTGGGACGCCACTTGTAACTGGTTTGGAGTCTGACATGGCTCCAGCAATTCTAACCATGTGGGTTCTGTCCTTGAGCCAGTTTGCAACCCATCTAGTGACATAGGGGTTTATATTTAAGCTGGTGAGCTTGTCTATAATGCCCGAGTGGGGTATTGTATCAAAGGCTTTTGCGAGGTCCAGGTAGGCTGTGTGGACCACCTTTCCCTCGTCAATGGCCTTGGTGACTGTTTCAAAGAAATCAACCAGGTTTAAGAGGCAGGATCTGCCCTTAACAAAGCCGAACTGGGTAGGATCCAGTGTCTGTAGGTCCCCAATATCTTTATTTATGAGATCCATGATGATCCTTTCCATAGCTTTGCAGACCAAGCTAGTCAGGCTTATGGGGCGATAGTTTCCAGGATCCATTGAGGCACCACCTTTGTGGAGAGGGACCACTGTTGCTGTACGCCACTCTTTGGGTACATATCCTGTAGTAAGGCTGAGATTGAACAGTAGTTTTATGTTTGGGTTTAGCTCTTCTTGGAGTTCATGTAGGACGCAGCCCGGGACACCGTCTGGTCCCATTGATGCTGTGATTTTTGCTTTGGAGAGGGTGGTTCTTACCTGAGCATCTGAGATGTCAGGGGGGCAGCACTCTGCTGGGATAGATATTTGCCCTTTTGGTGGGGGGGGGGAGTTTGCGCTGAACCTGTCAGCTAGGATGTTGGCAATGTCTGTGGGTTCGGTGTATTTTTTGTCATTTTGGACTAATTCTGAGCATATCTGTGAATTCCCACCCAGGTTCCTAACATAACTAAAGAAAGCCTTGTGATTATCCTTAGTGTCCTGTGCAATTTTTCTCTCAAAGCTGGCCTTAGATGATTTTATGAATGCCCGTAGTTTTTTGCTAATGCTGATCAGAGATGCCTTCCCTTTTTGGGATTTTGCTCTATCATGTAGTAGCTTCCTCCTTCTATTGTATAGTTTGTTTATGGCTGGGGTCCACCAGATAGGACGTCTGCCTTTGGAGGATTGGGTCTTGGTTTTATTTGGGATTGCATGATCCATGCATTCCTGAAGGTGTTCATAGAATGCGTTTATAAAGGATTCTGCGGTCTGGACCGTATTTTCCACAGGCCCGGGGGCTTTGAAGGATTCCACCTCAGTTTTGAGGAGTGTGAAATTTGCTTTAGAGAAGTTTTTCACTGTTGTTTTCTGGGCAGGGGGTGGGGTCGGGATGTGAATATCCAGTGAGATTAGTTTATGGTCTGATCTTACCAGTGAGGGATGCACTTCTGGTCTGGAGCATAGAGTCCCCATGTTGGTGATGATCAGGTCCAGTATGTTTTCCCCTCTTGTGGGAGTTGTAACAAGTTGTGCCATAGCATTTGAGTTTATAAATTCTAGGAACCTTTGGGCTAGGGTGTTGGAGCTAGAGTAATGCTCCCAGTCTATGTTTGGGTAGTTGAAGTCGCCCAATATAATGGTGTTTGGAGAGACCTTCATATGTTCCATTGTTCTCAGGAAGGCTGAGTGGGGTTCCTGGGTTTGGGAGGGTGGTCTGTAGCAGGCTATAAAATGGAAGGCAGTTTTACCCACTGTTAATTGCACATGGATCGTCTCTGATGCTTCATGCTGTGCCACCAACCTGGAGGTGTGGGTAACTTTGACGAATATTGATACTCCCCCTCCTTTTGTGGTTCGGTCCAAGTTTTGGGGCCAAAAAGCATGGTATGAGGTATAACCTGGTAGTGCTGGGGTGCTATCGGGAGCCTTGAACCAGGTTTCTGTTACTGCACAGATATCAATGTTCTCCATGCTAAGGAGAGTTTCGAGTGCGTGCATCTTGAGGTTTAGACTTCGTTGAGTAGCATTACTCTTAGTTTCGTATCCCTTGTGATACCTATGGAGGTGGGTTTGTCTTTTGAGCCTTGCCTAAAAAAGGCACTATGGGGGTAGCAAGAGCCTTTGCCAATATCTGAAAGCACAGGGGTAACAGGTGCAAGCCGTCCCTAATGAAGCATTGTGGCTTGTCGAGCATGTCATCCCAGGCTGACAGGCATTGGATCCCCTTTGAATAACATCAATACTTAAGCCAATTGTTGAAATTGATCATCTTGTCTTCATATTGTGGCATCATTCTTGGTGAGGGTAAGATGCTACTCAAGGTCAGGGTCATACCGGCCTGGGCTACATGCTCAGAGAGCTCCTCTATGTCTCCTTTCATGTAGTCCAGGGAGGTAAATCTCAGGTCATTCACACCAGCATGGACAATGACTGAGTCATATTTGTACTTGCCTTGGAGTGACCTGAGTGCTTGTGTTATGTGGCAGATCCTAGCGCCCGACAGGCAGCTCACCATGACCTTCTCCTTGATCAGCCTGGTGAGCGGGATGTCAGTGTGCCTGACGATAGAGTCACCTATTACAAGTGTATCAGGTGTGTTGTTTAGCCTTAAGGGCTGTGACTGTTCGGCACACTGGCTTTGTGAGCTATGTGTTGCACGTGTTTTGTTTTGGGGTAGTGGTTTCTTGGGTGTCTGCTTTGGAGGTCTCTGCTGCTTAGGCAGATTTTTATTTAGAGCCTCCGAGTATGTTTTTGTGCGTTTATGTGTTTAGTTTGCTGTCGTGGTAGGTCTATGTGAGACTGGAATTGTAGTGAGTGTGGTTTCCTTCTCTTCCTGACTGGTTACGCCAGTACTGAGTTGAGAGAGCTTAGCCTCCAGTTAGGCTATATGGTTGCATCTCTCACATGTGTTGGAATTTGTTGGGAGGAGGAGAGGGTTGTCTGTGTACATGAGGCAGTTGTAACATTGCCTCAAGATTCCCAGATTCACCAGCTGGACCGGAGAGGAGATTGACAACTGACCTTTGGACATGCTAGAATAGTATTGGGAATTCCTTTATAATTGAAAAAAGGGCCAGTGGGGAACAAGGTACTCAAGGGGAGTTTGTGAGGGTGTAGTGCTTTTAATTTTTTAGTGTTGACTTATATAATTGCTTTAGTGAGCAAGTGCCAGGTAACTTAAATGCAATGTGTTACAGGTAACTTAAATGCAAAAATGACAAACAGTAACTTTCTTTCAAGTGAAACAAGGAAATAAGTACAGTAAGCAATGCAGATATCACTAGGGATCCACAGAAGTGCTGAAAAGCCGTGTTTTAGGTGGAATTAGCATTTCAGGGAAATAATAAGCAAACAAACAACAAGCATACAAACAAAGTTAGATTCAGCAGGCCTGGATCTAGTCTATGCTACAGCAAACAAGGTGTACCAATTTCAGTAAGAAACAGTTCACATATGTAGGCACTATAAGCCTTTAACCAGAAATTCCCAGCTCAGAAGGGCAGAGTCCAGCCTCTCCTCCCACAAGAGTGCAGACCATGAACCTTCTTAATGTAAAATAACTGGCCTGAAGCCCAAGTGCTTAAACCAGAACTAATACACTTTTAGAATAACAGACACTGAGCCCTCAATCAGCAGTTCCCAACTTAGAAGGATGTAAGCTACCTGTCCTGCCACCACAGTGCAGGCCACAAACCTTCCTAATGTAAAACAACTGGTCTGAAGCCCAAGTGCTTAATCCAAAAGACTTAGAATGATAGCTATACTTTAATAAAGTTACTACCAAGCAGTAATAAATACAATTGAATACTTTAAAGAATGCCTGGATTAGTGCTCAAGTTATACAAACAAAGCTAGATTCAGCAGGCCTGGATCTAGTCTATGCTACAGCAAACAAGGTGTACCAATTTCAGTAAGAAGCCTTGCCATAGACATTTGTAATGTAATGTAATAATTTTCTGTATGCTGTGCATACACATTTTTTTCTAAGCAGAAATTATTCCTGGGCAGAAAAAATCCCTTACAGTTAATAGAGCAAGTGGTCACTGAAGTACTCAATTTAAGAGCTTCACAGTATAGGCCTATATTATATAATGATGATTTAGCTCTTGGACCTAAAAATCATTTTCAACTTGATAATTTTTTATAACCTTATTTTCATCAGATGCTAATGCTATAAAAATATTGTAGCTGAAAACTGGAATACATGTATTCCTAATAACATAAAAGTAATTATAGGGAGTTTTTTCAATCTTGTTTTTTGTTCAAGCAAAATATAAGACATTATACTGAAAATGATAAAGATGTTATTAATTTTAATGTTAGTAAAATGAATAGGTATGAATTTTGTAACTAATGTTGGTTTATGATAGCATCAATGTAAATGTTACAGGGTATGATAGGACGATTTCATATCCTGGGAAGTGTGATTGCAACACCAAAGTAGTGGTGTATGTGACATTCTGTTCAGTATCTAAGGAATTTTATGAATTTACAAGCACAGCAAATACATTACAAATTAAAATATGACCACTGTATTTTATAAACACAATATTGTTTATAGCATTTATTAGACTGTAAAGTACGTGGCAGCTGAGGTTAAATGCTACTGTTTTTCCTAGTATAAATGGGATGTTTCCATTATTCCATTTTAATGTTGAAATCTTTCAATATCAATGCACATTGACTTTATATTTTTGAAGTATCTGTGTTCAGTTTTTATTTAAATTGATACTATTTACTTTAAATAGTCTTGTCATCGTGTGACTTAGTTTATTGGATTGTTTAAGCCATGGGACTTCTTGAGTGTATACATTTCACCTGTATCTACTATAAATCAGTTTTGATAAAGCCATTGTTTTATACAAGCAAAAAGACAACTTGAAATTAAACTTATTTTTTAATCTTGCTTTGGCATGTTGCCCATTTTTCTGGTTTGGTTTACATTTCTGTCATTTGCAGCATTTAATTCCATATTCTTAAAGGATTTTTCTGTTTCTTTCTGAAATATCCCTAGCCTTATAACAGTTCTCCTGCTGTCTTAATAGCCTGATTTTGATCAGTCATAGGCTCCCTGTTAAAAAAAAAAAATCATACTTTTTTGTTGCTACTTTTTAATTACATTGCTTTGGAAGCTTTATCTTTTGCATTTTGTAAAGGGTTGACATTGTACCATGTGGTTACTGTGGAAATGAACCTGCTTTCTTTTCATTTTCTTTAAACATTTAGCATTTTTTCAGAGTATATTTTTAATATATTGTGTCATTTACTAATATGTTAAGATTCCATAAAAATGACATTTGCATATGATATGCTGCTGCAAAATAACATATAACTTCCAGATTTTAGCAATCATGCTTTTTGGTGTTATCATTTTGTTATTAAGCTCTTTTTTGCCACAACATTTGATTTTTATAAATTGAAATGAGTAAAATAATAGGCAAATATTTATTGTGCAAAATACCCAAAACCAACAAAAAAAATGCCAAATAACTCCAAAAAACTATAAAAACAGAAATAGCAGAAGGTCGCTGAAAAACAGTTCACGAACCACAGGTAGTAGCGTATGAGAATTTAATTTCCGCTTTCGTCACCATATTTATTGTGACTGAACAATCACAAAATATACAAATTTTCTGTTATGTATCCCTTTACTGGTTGATTAAAAATAATAATTAAACAATACCCTAAACTGCTCTAACCATATTCATAATGATGACTTTTAGACATTGCCAATATTTTTGCAAACAAATTTATTGATAATTTCACCCCTGAGATTCTATTAAAATCCCTGAAATCTCTGGATTCCTCACTTCCCCAGGTATCTCTTAAAATTATATAATGAAAGTGCTAACTAAGGCCAGAAATGGAACTTAACAATATACCTGGTTGCACAATTAATAATGCTAAACACACTTCTCAAACTGTTTAACTGAAATTTAGCTATTGACATTGCCCTGATGAGATGTGCATTATAATGGTGATGCTCTTTCATAAGGGTGGCCTTACAACCAATCCAGATAATTATATATCTATGGGTGGCCTTATATTCATCCCGGATAATTATAGATCTATCAACCTTATAAGCCTCATCTGCAAAGCCATGCAATGCATTATAGCTGACCACATGTACTGCAATATTAAGAATCCAATTAGATTTGACTCCCAACAGCTTGGCTTTGTGAATGGTTCCCTGTCTATTGAATCTGATAAACTTCTTTGAAAGGGTTACAGAAGCTGTAGTGTATGCAATAACTAAGCCCCTTCCAGCTTTCATAGATGTAAAATGATTGTGACCCCTAAACACTCTTTCTCTGTCTCTCTATTACTGGTACTATGCAGAGCAAATAAAGCACTGTATACTACAAACAATTCTAATCAATTTTTCAATCATAACCAAGTAGTTGTATGTTCTTAAAATGGATGTTAGGTTTCATGTCTTGAACTTTGATTCACTCTGCTCCTGAGGTGAATTTCTTTACATCTTGGTTATGCTCAGAGACATGATCAAAATCCTATTTTTCATGTATGCAGATCTCAGTGTATAATAAGGTGCTAAACTGCATTGTATCGTCTCATGATTTATGTGACTATGCATAAATATTATCTGATGTATAAAATAATATATTGATGCATACAAAGGATATGCTCATGATATCACACTGCAGTAAAATGCTGTACATTTAGTTAAATTTTTAGTGTATTTAATAGCACTTCTACAGTTCCAGAGTCAAACTTTTAATAGAAAATACAATTATTTGATTCACAATTCTCTAAATCATTTCCTGAAAATAGATTTTGTTGAATGAAAGCATTACCAGTATAAAAATATTGAACTTGATTAATTTCTCCAGCATAACATGATATTGGAGTTGATTAAATAAAGTAGAAGGAATGTTTTGGATGCTAGTTTAATGTGTTGCATTTGCTATATTTTAATTTCAGCAAGCTATACTTTAAAATAAAATCTGTAAGGTGTTTCAATTTGTGAATTCAAAATACCATAAAAGTACCAATATCCTTGGAATTATCATTCAATAATATATTACTATTGCTATAACTAAATATGCAGATGCAGATATTTTTAGTGTGAAACATCACTACAGATATGTGGCATTTGGATTGGTGCCAGCCTTTGCTTGACACCTTGAACATCATGTAGTAAGTATGATGTCAAATTCTATTTTTTTATTTATAGTTAGCTCCAAAGGCATGCAAGGATTAAGTCCTAACTACTTCCAGGTAACCCAAGTTAGATTAGTGGCAGGGTTTTTGATAGAACTGGCAGGGTAAATATTGACATGCCCTTCTCAGGTGTAACATGGGGCAAAAGAGGGCAACAATCCCTGGGAGAAGGAATCAGTGGTACATAGGCATTCTGAGCGTGTGCTTTTGATCTACTAAGCCACTTGTGGTGGTAGTCCTCATTCGCTATTGTACAGGAGTGTGCACTCACATGGGAATGACATGTTGAATCTTCAAAGTAAAGCGGTTATATTGTTCTCCCACCAAGGGACATGGGGTCAAGCTATACCAATGTCCTCAAAGTCAAGATGCTAGCAAGAAAACAAGAATCCATCATGACTGCCTTAATGATGGCCCCTTTCTTTGGTTGTCTTGTCTCCATGGTTCTGGGAACCCCATGCCATAGAGGAATGAAATAGCTTGCATCCAGTTGGGAGAGGCTTAATGGCTAGCAGGCACAGGGGCAAAAAAAAAACTCTGTGTGATTCTGTTGACTCTGTTACAAGGTTATTGCTGAAATAAAAAATATATTATTTTACTGAATGTAGTCATTTTACAAAGTTAGAATGTATCTATTTTTATGCTCTTATGATCTTAGTAGGTAGTTGATTATGTTATTTGTCAGGGGTATACAGGATACTTTCCCACATGTGCCTGCATTAAATATGATTTTTAGTCACATATGTTTCTTAACATTTTGTTTAGGACAACAATACTTTTATGAGCATTTGTTGTAAGATTCTTGTTTTAAGTAATTTCTGTGTAACCCTTCAATACTAGCAAATGTATGCTTGCATGGACATATCCACTGAAATTTTGGAGGATATGGGAAGATAGGAACAATATTAGAAAAATTATAAGGACCATAAGATGCCTTGTCATATATACCTTTAAGCAGACACATTTAAAAGTTCATGCCTCTCTTTTCAAGCACTTAATAATCCTTACCTCGCAAATTTAGTAGGGCTATACATGACAATCCTGGTCTAGACTTGTGTCTACCATCCAGTCATCAAGACCAGCCTTAAAGGCAGTCAAAGTGGAACTTTGGCCAATAATGGTAAGTTATTTAATGGCTTGGAATGCATTACATTAGGAAACTATTTCTCCAGCTAGTCTAGTTTATTTGTTGGTATAGATTTAGGTCCCTAGTGTAGGTGTTTGTAGACCAACTGGATTTGCAAAAAAAGAGTTCAGACAGAATTTGGGTCTTTCATATCTCACAAAACAAGACACAGGTCACCTCAGAGCAGAATGTAGACTACTGAGTATACTGAGAGCGATACTCATCCAGTGGGATAGCTGAAGGACTTAAGGCCTTTGATCTTCTTGGCGAAGTATCTTTGAGGCCTTTCTAGTTGAGCAATACACTTGGATTTATACATGCCACAGGGCATTGTTTTCAGTGATGGGCCTGATAAGGGAAGAGGACACTGGCATGGTGATGAATTTGGATCTTGAAGACATTCTCTTGTAAATAAATTGAGGCAGACAGAAGGATTACCTGACTGGTGAAAAAATGATGATTGAATGAGAAAAATATTTCCACATAAGTACCTGGGTCACTTATTACTGTTGAAAAGGAATACCATTTAAAACATATAAGGTAAGAACAGCTATTTACTGAATGGTACGATACTGCACTTTCTTGCATTTAACTCAAGACCATTTTCAGTACATTGTCATTGTGAAGTTCAGGATTCTGACTGTGCTTTCATTGCAGGCACAGTAATGAAATATCTACTGAATGACATGTGCTTCATTGACCGAAATCCAGTAAAGACCCAGTAGAACTGATAAAAATGGATAAATCACTGAGCATCACAAAGTGGGTAAGTTCATTTACTTAAGGTGTAGCAATCACAGAACTAATTAGATTAAGTAAAACATGCAGAGCAAAGCCTTCTGTAAGAGTAATTTGGTGGACCCTACAGAAAAATGTGTATCTATTTTTTACTTTAAGTGACAAGGCAGATTTTGTTTTCAAGGATCTGTGCTGTTTTTCATTCTAGTAGCACAGGAATGACAAATTATTGTTCAAAAATATGACTTTAACTGTTACAATATATAGCCAAATGTTCTGTTTCTACTGACCAACCAGCCAGAAGCACTAACAAGACTATAAAGTAGAGACATCTTTAATTAGCAAGAGATGAACCAGTGCAGGGAGACTCCAAGAAATTATTAGCCTTTTACCATAACCATTCACCTACCATTAACTGTCAAATCTCAAATTAATTAAACTGGAAACCACAGTATAGTAAACTGGTACCATGACTGCAGATTTTAGAGTAGAAACTTGCTTACAAAGAGATCTGATGACTGTATAAGACTTTACTTTCTTGCATTTAAGGATACCTACACCTCACTATATCCTATTGACTTGTTCTTTCTCTTGGTTAATAAGGTAGCTTAGCTTGTGCAGCTTTACTGAATTCTGTAACACGTTACTCTATGATTTTATGTGCCATACAGATTTGCCTGTCTCTTGTTAACCCTTCCTTTCCATACTGACTGTTTGAAAATAAACTGATCTGTTTCAGGAAAACACATTTCACAGAAGTACCAGAATAAAGATAAAGTGTGGATGTATGTGGATTATAGCATGAAAAGAAAATAACATAATACACATACCTGCCACAATGTTGAGCTGTAATAAGTGGCTATACTGATTTTTATCAGCCCCAGAGACGTTAAGAAAGAATTTTAGACATGTAAGAGTAAGGACCCTTAAAAATAAGATACTCTGTTGCATATGGCTGTCAGTTCTGATGGATACAAATCCATTGACTATTTAACAAAGCACATGTGTTCTGTAGAAATCTACATATGCAATTGATTATAGCAGCAACTTCAAAATAATGTAAGATTTAGATCTTATGTTACATTTGCTTCACTGAAAAAGTTCACTAGAAGAAAAAAGAATATTTAAGTTTATTGAAAAATGCTAGACAGTGTGGTATTATACAGCTAAGCAAAATGGTTGTGCTCAACATGGACCACATTAATAAAGTGGCCTATAAAATAAGAATGTTAGGTGAGCAGATTACCGCATAAATCAAATTCAGCTTATGACTAGCACAGTTATCCAGTTCATTATGCACATGGGAAACTATGCCCATTAATGGAAAATAATCTTCTGGAACATATGGAATGAATACAGCTGATGACATATATTTAATACAATTCATAGTCCTAGAATGGTATGCCTCCTATAAAACAGTCAGCTCAACAGGTGATACAGATAATAGTAACCTGGACAATATTGCATATTTAACAATAATGGACTTCCTCATTGAAGTTAGTATATCATTAAATTCTGGGTTAAAAATGTTAATTATGTCACATAGTATAACTGAGTATAGATAGATTAATTATGTACTCATACACTGGATGATCCTGAGACTGTAAGATATAAAACTGGAAAAACTACAGTGACTAACCATAAATTGTAATGCTTTGCTTTAATAGTATACGAAAGGTACATGGAAGTGAAATATGGTCAATTTAAATAAAATATTTATTTTTTAAATAATAGCTACTGTTCCTGGGATTAGCATGGTTATTTGAGCTGATTTATTTTTACAATGGAGTGTAATTTTCCTTGTTGACATGCTCTTTTCTAACTATAGTAACAACTACCAAAGTCAACTTTGTTAATTGCTATTATTAGAGGGCATTGATGAAAATAGCCACTTGGCTAACTCAAAGAAAATCTGTCTATATATATGTTTACTTTTCTTTGGGATGGGGACTATGCACGCACACCCCATGTAAGTGTGAACCTCCATGCTTCTCCTATATTTTATATTTTAACTCCAATCTACTGTATCCTGACAGAATAAAATAATTTTCTAAGTATTCAAAGCTCAGTTTTGCCATCCAAGTATAAAAATGTTATCTTTGCATCTCCTTGCATGTAATAATTTCTCTGGATACTATTTTCCACACTTTGGCTGCCGGGCTCATTGCCTGTATATGAGATAATGTGTGACAAGTATTATTTATTTACTTTATTTTATTTATCCAAAAAAAAATCAGCAATAAAATATCTTACAGATGAAAGTAAGAAAGTCTAAATTTAAATAGACAGAGCACATGACATGCACAAGTTGTTCTCATACCAGTGAGCAAAGTAATTATGGTATAGTCTGTTCTAAGCATTATGGTCATTGGATAAAGTCTACAGTGTTCTCTGAACCACATAACATGCAATGACAAATCCAGTCAAAATGACAATGATACAGAATTAAACTAATGTTTCTATGTTGTTTTAATGCTAATCATTATCCTACAAAATCTACAAGGCATATGTTGCCTCCAGCCCAGGCCTAGCAGTCAACCTAGGTTGTTGTTGAATATTAGGGTAAGGCTTTCTGAATATCTGGCTAACTGCTGCACTTTCAGAGAAAGTGCTGTGTTGTGACTAGCTCATGACTGACTTTTAAACTAAAGCTGGAGAAACAGAATTTATTTAATTCATGGTTGTTTCTTAATCAGTACATGAACTGTTCTGAAGGCTCTTGTATACCTTTATGATGGGCCCTTGCAATACAAAGACTATAAGCAAGCTAACTTACAGATAACACTACACAGATTCTTACTCAGATTTGAACATATTACCTGCAGTATTCTGCACATTCTCAATTAATTCAGATGTGTAGACATGAAGAGCCAGACCTCAAAGACCAAAGGACTTTTTTATTGCTCTATCTTATTTATGCTTAGTTTTCTAATCAGGGGAAAGGGACATGCAGTGAGCTGGTTTTGCTGATCTTCCCTCTCATCTGTAAGAAACATTGCTAGCAGCTTTGCTGACAACCCTGAAGGACTGGAAGTGGTGTCACTAGTCCCTACCAGAGATCCTGAACTTCCCCATGTGCTACATGAGTCCCCCCAACACTCTACTCCTCAAGGGACAGCAGAGCAGGCCATGCACCTAAATTCCTCTCCCACTCTGCTCAGCTGTTCCAGTTATGTGGTCACTGATTGAATCATGATCCCCTAGGTCACAGTTAGGGTGTCATCCTTCTGTAAAGCATAATCTCTTTCATTTTTTAATAAAAATATAATTATCAAACATATGGGATACCTCTTTTTTATTCAGCAGGATAATGTTAAATAGTGCTTTTTACCTTCATCGTCAAAATGCTGTATTCTGCTGCATCATCATGATATAATGCAAAACAAAATGTAGCAGTGGTATTCATAAAACTGTTGCAATGCCAAATATTGCTTTCTATAATTACTTTAAGAAAGGCCCCAGGATAAAATAAAGTTCTGTGCAAGAATAAACTATTCTTGCACAGAATAGATTGTGTCCATGCAGCACAGCAGCGTGCCTTGCATATTCATGTAGGTGCGCTGCTGTCACACCTACATGGACATGATCCATGAATGAGTGCAGGGGGAGTGCTACAGAAGTGCCCACACATGTAACACACCCCCTTCACTCAGAAAATGTCATGTTACATATGCCCACACATGTAACACACCCCCTTCACTCAGAAAGTGGTGTTACAGCACTGTTAAAAGTAAATAAAAAGAGATGCATGCTGATATACTGCACAACTGTGCAGATATCTGCAGAATGCATTCCACAGACATGCATCTGGACCATGTCTCCTTGAGTCTCTGCTGAAAATTGGCTCCGTCCTAGTCAGACTTTCCCAGTCAACAAAGGTTAAAGAAAAAATAAATAAATAAATGCATAAAGTTATCAGTGACATGCTTGAGTTTCCAGACTTCATACACCTCAAAAAATACATGTTAACACAAAACCTGTTATCCTATGCACTTTTAAAGTGGTAAAATCATCCCTAGTTTTGTGCTGTTGTTCCCCCATTATGTCTGGCTTTGTCCAGATTTCTTGCTGAAAGAGGTTGGAGGTATGTGCATACCCCTAAAGTGAGAAAAAGTTAAATTCCATTTAAATTCTCTCTTTTTTTATTAATTCAAGTAAAGTTTAAGTCTAGCTGATTGGGTATGTGCATTGCACAGCTGTGCTTAGCATAGCTGAAATATACAAAGGAGCTAAATAGAAATATATGAGTGAAATGAGCAAGCCAAAATAGTATAGTGGTTAGAACTTTCACTTTGCATGCAGGCGTTTATGGTTCAAGCCCCAATGAAGTCTGTTCACTTTTACATGTGAAAGTAGCTGTAAAAGTGATATATTTTAATAAATGAGGTAGTAAATAATATTTATCACCCAGAGTAGTGTATTAGGTCCAGAAATGTGGTGCCAGTCCAGAAAAGATGAGAAACCCCCCATATAAACACAAGTGCATCATACAGTATAGTAACACAAGAATAAATGTAATGAAAGCACATAGGGAGATGTCAGGGAAGGTAAACCTAAAATTATAATATGTCAGTAATGATGAACAATCCATAAAGCTGATAGTTTACAACTTGTGTGGGGTCATTTACTGCACTGTTATAACTTGATATTACTTGTGAACCTCTGCTATCTCTGAAAAAAACAAAAACAAAAAAAAATCTTGCTTTTTCCCACTTTTCTGAGAGTTAAAAAAGTTCAGTTACAGGCTTGCTGTTCCTGAACTATTTGAAAGTTTCTGTGAGGCCATTTTTGCTTGGGCTAAAGGAAAGTCTCTCTGTTGATCAGTGGCAGTGAATAACATTGAACAGCTTCCCTGCCCCCCATAGAGGTGGTTACTGACTTGAAACTGTAGTTTTATTGTCCGTTTTGGGTCTATTCCTGCTTCTTTCCAGCCCCTGCTATCAAGCACGCTTTAACGTGCTTTAGCGCGGAGTTGCACTAGAGCAGCATCGGGCAGCGCCGGTTAAACAAGGTTAAACTCTTTCTGGCTCCAGAAAGTCTGTTCTTCAATTTTTCCCTTAGAACTGCTCTGTTAGGAACCTAAACAGTTTACACCTTCACTAAAAAGTGCAGCACTTGTTCCAAATAGCTTTTCTTCTCAAAAGCTCAGCACTTGTCTTATAAGCATATCCCTTGTCTTATAAGCATTCTCTTTGCAGGTCAAGCACTCCTATATTATACAAATCTCTCACTAGCAAAACCCCCCAGGAGTGCCCACATCCCTGCTAAGCCCACTACTTTTCTGTCTCATACCAACTCATAAATCTTTCTAGCATGTCAAAGGGTCAGATGCTGGCGTCCTCTCCTGCCCAGTTGGTGAATCTGGGAATTCTGAGACAATGTTACAATTGCCTCATGTACACGGACAACCCTCTCCTCCTTCCACGTAACACTAACACTTGCGAGAGATGCAGCTATTTAGCCAAACTGGAGGCTGTGCTCTCTCAACTCAGGACTGGCAAGACCAGGCAGGAGGAGAAGGCAACTACACACACCACAATACCAGTCTCACATAACTCAACCACACCACTGAATGAAACACATAAACACACTAAGACATACTTGGAGGCTCTGAGTAAAAATTTACCTAAACAGCAGAGGCCTCCAAAGCAGACACCCAAGCAACTGCAAACTCAATACACCACACAAACAACACATAAACAACAAAATCAGTGTGCAAAGCAGTCACTGCCCTTAAGGCCAAATACAACACCAAACATACTTGTCATAGGTGACTTCATAGTCAGACACACTGACGTCCCACTCACCAGGCTGAACAAGGAGAAGGTCACGGTAAGCTGCCTATCGGGCGCTAGAATCCGCCACATAACACAAGCACTCAGGTCACTCCACGGCAAGTACAAGTATGACACGGTCATTGTCCATGCTGGTGTGAACGACCTGAGACGTACCTCCCTGGACTACATGAAAAGAGACATAGAGGAGCTCTCTGATTATGTAGCCCAGGCAGGTATGACCCTGACCCTGAGCAGTATCCTTCCTTCACCAAGAATGATGCCACAATATAGTGACAAGATGATCAGCTTTAACAATTGGCTTAATTTCTGGTGTCATTCAAAGGGGATCCAGTGCCTGTCTGCCTGGGATGACATGCTTGACAAGCCACGCTGCCATGAGGGACGGCTTGCACCTGTCACCCCTGGGATTCCGGATATTGGCTAAGGCTCTTGCCACCCCCATAGTGCCTTTTTTAGGCAAGGCTCAAATTCTAAACCTACCACCCTAGAAAACAAAAACGTGAAGAAACTAAGGGTAATGCTGCTCAATGCCAGAAGTCTAAATCTCAAAATGCATGCACTCGAGGCCCTTCTCAGTATGGAGAACATCGATGCCTGTGCTGTGACTGAAACCTGGTTCAAGGCTCCTGAGAGCACCCCAGCATTATCAGGTTTCATCTCATATCATGCGTTCCGGCCCCAAAACCCGGACCACACCACAAAAGGAGGGGGTGTATCCATATTCATCAAGGATACCCACACCTCCAGGTTGGTGGCTACGCACGAAGTATCGGAAACCATCCAGGTGCAATTAACCATAGGCAAACTGCTCTACAATTTGTAGCATGCTACAGGCCACCCTCTCAAACTCAGGAAACTCACACAGCCTTCCTGAAGACACTGGAGGGTATAAATGTATCACCAAACACCATCATATTGGGTGACTTCAACTACCCGAATATAGACTGGGAACATTACTCAAGCCCAAACTTTCTAGTCCAAAGGTTCCTGGAGTTCATAAATTCAAATGCCATGGAACAACTAGTCACCGTCCCCACAAGAGGAGAAAATATACTAGATCTCATCATCACGAACATGGGGACAAAATGCTCCACACCGGAAGTATATCCCTCATTGGTGAGATCAGATCATAAACTAATCTCACTAGAAATCCACATCCCGCCCCCACCCCAAACAAAAAAGACCACAGTGAAGAACTTCTCTAAAGCAAACTTCACACTACTCAAGACTGGTGTGGTATCCTTCAAGGCCCCGGAGCCAATGGAAACCACAACCCAAGCTGTGGAAACCCTTACAAATGCCTTCTATGAACACCTTCAGGACTGCATGGATCAGGCAATCCCAAATAAAACCAAGACTGTTTCCACCAAGGGCAAACATCCAGTCTGGTGGACCCCAGCCATAAACAAACTTTACAATAAGAGGAGAAAGCTATTACATGATAGAGCAAAATCCCAAAAAGGGAAGGCATCTTTGATCAGCACTAGCAAGAAACTACGATCCCTCATAAGATCATCCAAGGCCAACTTTGAGAGAAAAATTGCCATAGATTCAAAAGACAATCATAAGGCCTTCTTCAGCTATGTCAGAAACCTGGGTGGAAACTCCCAGATATGCTCAGAATGAGTCCAAAATGATACAAAAATCATTGAACCCACAGACATTGCCAACATACTGGCAGACAGGTTCAGCGCAAACTTCACCGGCCTCTGGGCCCCAAAAGGAGAGATAACTATCCCAACTGAGAGTAGCCTCCCAGACATCTCAAATGCGCAGGTGAAAGCTGCTCTCTCTAAAGCTAAAAACACAGCATCAATGGGACCAGATGGGGTCCCCGGCTGTGTGCTACATGAACTCAATGAAGAACTAAACCCGCACATAAGGCAGCTGTTTAATCTTAGCCTTACCACAGGATATGTGCCCAAGGAGTGGCGTACGGCAACTGTGGTCCCACTCCACAAAGGCGGTGCCTCTACGGACCCTGGTAATTACCGCCCCATAAGCTTAACAAGCCTGGTCTGCAAAGCTATGGAGAGGATCATAATGGAACTCATAAACAAGGACATAGGGGACTTGCAGACCTTGGACCCAACCCAGTTTGGCTTTGTCAAGGGAAGATCTTGCCTTTTGAACTTGGTCGACTTCTTCAAAACAGTCACCAAGGCCATTGATGAGGGAAAGGCAGTCCATACAGCCGACCTTGACCTTGCAAAAGCTTTCAACACAATACCCCACTTGGGTATTATAGAGAAACTTACCAGCTTAAATGTAAACCCATATGTCACAAGATGGGTTGCAAACTGGCTAAAGGACAGAACCCACAGGGTTAGAGTTGCTGGAGCCATGTCAGACTCCAAGCCGGTTACAAGTGGAGTCCCACAGGGCTCAGTCCTTGGCCCCCTATTGTTTGGCATCTACTTCTCAGAAGTACAGGCAAACATAGGAGGACTATGGCTGACAAAGTTTGCGGATGACTGCAAACTGGGTGCCATAGTGGATAGTACATCGGACTCAGACATCCTTCAGAGGGGTCTCACAGAAACTGATAGCTGGTGCCAGAGCCATGGCCTGAAGTTAAATGCAAAAAAGTGTATAGTCATACCCTTCGGGAAAAACAAGGTAACCCCAAGCTACCATATAGGTGGCAACCCACTAAGCACAGAAGAGGTTATCAGGGACCTGGGGACCCAGGTTGACAGTGGCCTCTCGTTTGACGCTCACGTTGCTAAAGTGGTTTGAAAGACCTTCTAAATTGCCCACTTGATCATGAAGGGATTCACATCCAGATCAAGTGAGGTCATTGTTCCCCTGTACTCTTCACTTATCAGACTGATGATCGAGTACAATGCCCCATTCGGGATGTATCTCACCCGACACCTGCAGCAATTGGAGAGACCCCAAAAGTTCCTCACCAAAAGGATAAAGGGACTCCAAAACCTGTCATATGCTGCCAGACTGAAGAAACTCCAACTCTATTCAGTTGCATACCATCTGCTCAGAGGTGACCTGTGCCTGACATACAAGGCTATGACCAACCCGGAATTAATGGACATGCTCCACCTCAAAAAATCCAAATCCACCAAAACCACTAGAGCAAGAGAATTAAACCTTAGCACGGATATAAATAGGACGTGCTGGAGGGATAGATTTATCACCCAGAGACTCCCCATGCTGTGGAATAAAATTCCTGGTTCATGTGAGGCAGAGCACCTCGCTGGCTCTGTTCAAGAGAAATCTTGACCGGTGGATGGGAGATCGTAGGTTTACCCCGGGAATCATCTCTGTGTCACTACTGGACAGAGGCACAACAAACTAATGGGCACAGTATTTCTAACATAAGGGGCGGTGTAAGCCACATAACTTTGGGCTAGGCTTATAAATGCCCTAGGGCAGTTAGCCTAGTATAAACCTATGAACCTATGAACCTAAATAAAATTTGAGAAATACTAAGCAGTGTACAGCTATGCTTAATGGGTATAAACATAGCTTAAATATGAATGGTAACAATTAGTAGCCCAGCTAAGTGGATTTGCCCATTGATAAGCAGTGCTCTGACCATGTAAGCACTGCCAACCTTAGCTAAGCAGGTTTGTGTGGTGCTTAGCTTAGCTCAACATATTCAAAATGGTCCAAATGATGGCAAAGGGCAGGAAATCAGCTTTATTTAAACCCCATAGGTGGGAATTTGGCCCATAACCCATTGTAGCTCATCACTGCAGGCACCATGGCTGGAGATGGAGAAGGATCGCACTTTCGGGTGCAGCGTTGGGGCATTCAGGAGTCCAGGGTCATGGTCAGACTCATTGTAAAACACCATGAAGTGAGACTGCTGCAGGGCCAGTACCAGGGCTCCCAATACAAAAGGGAGACAAGGGACCATCTTGCATGTGATCTCATTAGTGCTACTGGCATCCCTCAGAATGGTAAGCAAGTTCGGCACCATTTTGCTGAACTTAAGCATAGGAAGGGGGATCTCTTGGACCAGTGGATCCAAGATGCTTGGACACAAAATGTCCCAGCTGTGTGTAATTATCAGTATCAAGTACTGTTTAATGAAATCTCCAGCTTGTGTATGTGATGGATAGGTATACATAAATGTTTCTCTATCTCCTGTACAGCTGCAGATGAGAGGGCCACAAATGTGGACATGCATACCAGCAGGTTGCTAAGGCTGCATTGAGAGGCTGGTGAGTTCAAATCTAGCTTGCGATATTCTGGGCAAATAAGTCAAAAGGGGTAGAATGTCTCATGTCATTATTTCAAAATGTGTATTGCTGGTGCTGAATAAATGACAAATTAACATATTACAACTGATCTACAGTGTATATTTCAATAAAAGTGCCAGTAGTTGTCAATAAAACTGAAAACCCCAAATTGTTGTGTTCACTTTGCTATTTGGTGCTATCAATTTATAAATGTGTATATTTTCTGCACAGTGGCTATGGCTCTGAAAGCATTAAATAAATGTGACTCATCTGACAAAGATTTTGGAGTGTTAAAAAAGGAGATTAACTATATAAAATGTTCCATGCACCAAGATTTGGTCTCTAAATAGTAGTGCTGTGTTAGCCATTGTTTCCCACAGTGTCGTATGTCAAAAAGTATGAATAGCCAGTATAAGACCTATCAGCAATACATGAGTGTCAGAATTACAAGGTCAAATTATACAACCAAGAGAGTAGTAGGCAAAAAACAGTCAAACAAAAAACATCAGTTTTTCAATAGCTCATTGGGATGGAGCACAAACATGTTGTACTTTTTTGCACAAACAGGCATGGTTGGAATCCTGGGAGTTGTAGTAAGCTGTATGCATAATGTCAACCAGGAATATGTGACTATGTATATAAACAGTCAGGTATTGTTAACAGAAGCTTCGTCCACAGGTCTGACAGGTAAGAAAAGGTTTATATTAGCTGTAACAAGGCTGCACTTACACTGTGTATAACACCCACCGTCCAACCCCAAGGCTGCAAATGACAGCAAGAGAAGAACATACACCAAGTAGTCCCCTCCAAGATATGTCCCTCAAGTGTCATGCTGTCACACCTAGTGGTCATTGCTGCCAACACCCAGGTGACCGATAGAAACAAGGCAGAGTATGATTGCACATATGTAACCGTGACTATGTGAATATGGGTAGAAACAGTCAGGTAGTGTTAACAGAATTTGCTCCACAGGTGAACCAGGTAAGAAAAGGTATATATGTGTTGTAAGAAGGTTGTACTTATACACTGTGTAAAACACCCATTGCCCAACTCCAAGGCCATAGGTAGATGTAAAGTGAGGTCATACCTGGAGAGTAATGAGTAGAGTAATGATCATTACAGTTGTGAGCAATTGAAGCCTATTTAGTTGTTAATTGGCATTTTTCTCTCTCCCCCACCCTATCTGCACCAATAATCTGTACACACAAATCAATGGGTATGTTTTTCACCAAACCTACTCTTGGGACATGTTCCCTATTGCTCAGAAAATTCTTAAATGTTTGAAATGTATGCTCCCTGTTTAAATACTATCATTGGTGGCCTGTTGCTATCAAAGTAACCTGCATACTGTTATAATGTTCATTGTGGTTCCATATATGCATGCATTCTGTTTGCTATGCAACTATTCCAAACTTGTTATATAGGGTCAATTGGAGCACCCATGCATGCTGTTATAACTAATCACGAAATGTGTGGTTCATGACTAACTATATTAAATATTTATATATCATATTATATTTTTATATTATAACCATTCTAATATTTACTAAAACCTCAACACCATAGCACATCTAAGAAGGCAGATCCTGGGAGATCCACCTGTCCTGCCTCATATGGCCATGGCACTGGACCCCAGCACATCTGGCACCCAACGAGGAACCTCCTCATCTGCTGGTCCTGCACCACCTTCGAGTGGAACTGCCTCAGGGGATGGGGCTCATACGCCCCTGGGAGAGGGTGCAGACAGGACACTGTCACTCATACACAGGTCCAGAGTCTGGTGTATAAGGAGCTCCAAAAGGAGTTTGGAGATAAGCTACGCCAGCTTGAGGGCCGTGTGGCAATCTTAAGGGACAGCCTGCCCCTGTTGCTCCACCCCCAGCACAGCTACCTTTGGGGCCATGAAGGTGCAGTGGTGACTACTTATGGGTGGGGACCTCAGTCCCACTGTAACCACTTGGGGGATCATGTATGTCCGATTCCCAACCATCATCCCGGTCCAAGGTGTTTACCCCCCACATGTGTAATATACCGCCCCTGTCTGCTGTCTTGTCTGTCTTGTCTGTATTCCTACCCAACTTACCTCCCCAATTATACCTACTATCCTTCCCCAACATCCCACTCTCACCTAAAAAAAAAAAAAAAAAAAAAAAAAAAAAGGCAATCTTTTCCCAAAAAAGAATTCCACCCCATACATAGCTGTCCATTTCGCACATGTCCACTGGACACATGTAATCTGGTCCAATTTTCCTCACAACACATTACTGTTGTCCTCACCCCTCTCTCATGGGTTTGAGTGTCCAAATTTAACTCCAAATTTTGGAGAAGTGCACAGCTGTTGCTGTAGAAAAAATGGACAGCTATGGACCTACCCTACTCCCATCCCACACATCCCTAGCTATCTTGTTTTTCCCTTTGCATGCCCATTTTTTCACCACTTTCCTATCATCCCTTTTTTCTTTTCTTTTAAAGAAATTAGTGCACGGGTAAGTGGGAGTAAGCAGCAGTAATCAGCAGTAAGTGAGTTTGTGTGACGCTAAGTGATGCCTACACAGATTAAGCATTTTTAACCTTAACCTTGTGTTAGCATTTCTTAGCTTCATGCAAAACCATGCAAACTCACTTACAACTGATTAAAACTGTCTTAATCACCCTGTCTCCATCAGCCACTGTTCTGCCTAGCACCAAAATAAACAGCCTTGCCAAGTCTTGAACCCAAGACCCTGTACACCATTGTCAGAGCAATGTACCACTACAATATCTGAGCTGCATGAATCTCTGTTGTTTGTTCAAATATTTCATTCAGTACAGTTAGTGAATAGTAGGGAGAAAACTGTGGAATCAGTCATGTGTAGTATAAATAAATATACACATACAGATGTGTATAATGATAAATAAATATGAAAAAGTATATACTTCAGGAGTTGTGGAGTTTTATGTTCATATATAGTGGTTTGAATAAAACTGTCGAATTAACTGGTCTTTGGGTCTCCTCTCCGTTTGCTCTGCATTCTTTGTTTGGTTTATTAGTCGTAACTATTGCAGTTCCACTGGTTTATTCTTTATATACATCAGATATATCGAGATGGATCTAGGACTTTTGAATGAAAGTTCAAAAACCCAAATCCATTACCACCGACCACACTTTAATGAAAGTGCTTTTATCAAAAAAGCGCTTTAGTTAAAGTATGTTAAAAAAAAAAAACCCACAAAATCTACTGCGGCCCCCACACCCCCCTACTTTAATATTCTCACTCCAAGGTCACACTACAGTGGGGAAAAGGGAATTTTCCCTTACTGCACCGTAGTATGACTGGAACAACAAGCATACTTACGTGAAAGTGCTGCTTCGGTGAATAGCACTTTCGCGCAAGTATGCTCACCAAATTGGGATTTGGTGAAAGATGCAGTTGAGCATCTGTACAGATCCCATCCAGATATACATATGAAACAAATACATATAGAATATGTACAAATATATTTTTATACAGCTATAGATGTAGATATATAAAAAGGAATTATGTACACACATACATACATATATATATATATATATATATATATATATATATATATATATATATATATATACATAAATATAAATATATATATATATATATATATATATATATATATATATATATAAAAATGGATCTACTTCAGTAGCTCGAACTTTTACAAGTTCGAACCACATATGGCCGAGACCATATGCTTGAACTCGTAAAAAGTTCGAACACTGAAATAAAAACACATAAAACAAAAAAAAACACAAAACTAAACATCTATAGCAGGGGGGCTACACTCCTCTGCACCCCTACACCCCCTTACTTAAATATACCAACTCTGAGATCGCACTACATAGCGGAAATGGGAAATCTTCCCTTTCCGCTCTGTACAGAAGTCTCCATTCAGTCCGATCGAACTTTTACAAGTTCAAACATATGGTCTCGGCCATATGTGGTTTGAACTTGTAAATGTTCGATCAACTGAAGGGGATCCATACATATATATATATATATATATATATATATATATATATATATATGCTCATAACAAGTAGTGAATTCATATCTCAGTACCATACCTAACCACCTGTTACTGCAAGAATGATGGACAAGGGCTGTTAAAATAGTGGGACAATGTGCCAAGACTAGGGACATAATGTAAGTACTGGAGTTATAAATGTAGAATGTTGCTATAGTAACAGGGTTTGTGTTAGCATACATGTGAATAGGATGTATGTTCTGAAAGTGAAATATATGTCATTATTTACTGGCAGAAATCTTCATATAATCACAGTGATTTACATGAGAAATTAAAATAATATGATTCTGTGGAACAGACCAGAAATATGAGCAATAAACCTGGACAGTCTGAAACAATCTGACCAGTCGAGAGGTATGCTTTGAACCCCTTAGTGCAACAAATCTGGACCAAGCCTGACAAAGGGGGGGTTAAAGCAATGAAAATGGGGACATATCTCAAATACTGGAGTTGATAAGCTGACACAGTTGATGCAGTAACACCCTCCTGCCTGTTCTAACCTATATTGACTGGAATAGCACAAGTCCAAAACCCAATTACTTCCCATTAGTTAGTGACTTAAATCTTCACATCATCCCACTGATGTGTCAGAAATCCACAACACATATGGGGGCCAGGAAACAGTACATCAGACAAATATCTGGACATAACATCACTTTAGGGAAACTACACTGAGCTGCTAGGCATGTCACCAAACAACGTCCACACTACAGTCAGACTGACAGAGCACTAACCCACATCTGCTATGGGGAACTACACATGTATTTGCAAATATATCAGGTACTGCAAGGATGTAACAGCTCTGAAAAACAGACACCAGTGTAAAAGTGTATACCCACAACCAATTTCACCACAGTCACAGTAACATACTGGTAAGCCAAATTAACAGTAGAGTATAATGACTGTGTGAACAAAACCATCAGCATGTTTTCCACTCACACACTACCCCTACATATATTGGACCAATTCACAGTGTAGTATGATGCCTGACTGTGGTATGGGACATGTCTCAGTTTGCCCCTACAAACATATACAGCTGATAGAGCACCAGAAACTGGGGCAACATGAAAAGGCAGATAGAAAAGGGTCCATAAGACATACTTCTACCCCCTCCCTACACAGGCAAAATAACATATTCACACTACACTGCTACACAGTCCTGACAGTCTATCAACAAATGCCAAAAATACACAGACTCACAACTGTATAGAGTCACACAGAATGTCCAGACTTGTATAAGGCCCCTCACACATAATTTGTCTGACAGTCTGATACATCACTGGGACAATATCAGGAATGGAGTCACTAAATAATGATGTACCATATCTATCCACCTCTTACTGCATTACATCAGGACAATGCCTGACATACTTTGGGACAGAGGCCCAAACACAGGGGGAATATTGACATATTGCTGTCATAAACTGAGAAAGTAGCTGGTGTAACAGGGTTTGTTGTAACATATCTTTTCTGATGGATATGAAGTCAGAAACACAAATGGATGTTACCATTTACTGACTGCAAGCCTCAGAGTATGTTACTGATTTTCCAAAGACTACATGTGTGATTAACACACCAAACATAAGTGTCTAAACTCTGGCAGTCTGTGGATAGTCCTACAGTTATGAGTTATGTCAACCACATAACACTGTCAGACTTAAACTTAAGCAGAAAAGGCATGTCCACACAAACCCTTTCATACTGGCATTAATTCAGCTTTATAACAGCAAGACTTACATTCTGTCCCTATGCCTGGAACATTCTCCCCATGTTTGTTGGGCTGTCTCCACAGTTTTTGTTGTAAGAGGTATTTCCAAACAACCTCTGTGATGCTGTTGTTGACACACCTCCATGAAGTTCACCTCACAGTCAAGGTTAAGGGCCAATGTCCACATGAAGTACTTATAGGAGTGTGTTCCCATGCCATTGTCTATAGAAATGATACCACAGCTGTTCTACATGCAATTAGCAAGTGAGGGATTGCAATTGGTGCACAGGCCACCAGCTGCTCATGAGCATTACCTACAAAAGGTTAGCTGCTGCCTATACAAAACAGATGTATACCCTACATTTTATTTTATTATTTATTTCCAGTTTGATTATCTGGGAGAGACAGAGAGAGAGAGAGAGAGAGAGAGAGAGAGAGAGAGAGAGACAGGTAGATACATCGGGATCCACATCCAGATCCAGATCCAGCCAGCTAGCCAGGCAGCCAGCTAGTCATCTATCCATCCACACCTTGAAAAAAAAAGGTAGGTCAAACAAGTAAGCATGTAATGGAATGTAGTAGAGGGCATGTAATAGTGGTAAATATGAAGTTCAACAAATATGTCTCAACAGCACTTGCTGTACTGATATATTGATGATTATAACTTATGTCCATAGCATCTATTTCTGTCTGCATTGACATAGATTACAGCTCAGGCCCCTGAGCCACCCCAGGAAAGAATGGCTCACATATGACTACTACTGGATTGTGTGTTGAGCAATACTGACTGTGACACTGGTAGGCCAGTTACTGGGATGTCGTAGATATCCATATAGTAATTGTGAATACAAATATGATATACATGCTTGTCTCAGAAATGTGAGTGACCTATACAGGGTATATGCATGATGAAATACTGTCACAGCTGTGTGTGTTGAACTGTGTGTGATATACTGAACTCATACCATTCAACTGTCCAGTGTTATGCACACTGACCATATGTGTGCCTCATATTTGTATTCATTTACTCAAAGAGTTGTGTTATATCTGGCAAATAACTGGCAACCTGTGAACACCGACATTACAACATTACACCTCCTACTCTTTCTTTTGGCTGTTCCTGTTAGGGGTTGCCACAGCAGATGATCTGTCTCCATGTCTTCCTGTCCTCTGCACCCTGCTCTGTCACAACAACCAACTGCATGTCCGCTATCACCACATCCATACACCTTATCTTAGGCCTTCCTCTTTTCCTCTTACATGGCAGCCTCATCCTTTTACAAATATACTCAGCATACTTACTCATCACATGTCCAAACTGACATAATCCTGCCACTCTCTAGCTTTGTCTCCAACCCGTCCAACCTGGGCTGACCCCCTAACATACATGTTCCTAATCCTGTCCACCCTCATCACACAGGGTCTATATTATAATTGTGAAAACTGTCTTTCATGAATACATGATCATCCACACATAAACGTCAAAGAACGAGAACAGCGAATTACCAAAAGAGCGAAATGGAGAACACCGAACGCATTCCCGGAAGTAACAGCCCCATACAGGTAAGGTAAGCCTAACTGTACAAACCTTACCTAAAACACTTTTTCAAATGTTTTTGCAGGGTGGCAAGCCCCCCTGCACCCCCACACCCCCTCTACTTATATATATATATATATATATATATATATATATATATATATATATATATATATACCAACTCCGAGACTGCACTACAGTGGGGAAAAGGATTCATTTCCTCATCCCCACGATCACCCTGCTGGCCAAGAAAATCTGTTTGGCAGCCTCCGTTTCACACTTTTGGTACTTTGCTGTTCTCGCTCTTCGACATTTATGTGTCGATGAACATGTATTTGTGAAAGACAGCTTTTACGGTTCTGATATAGACCCGTCACACACAGTGCAAATCTTAATGTCATTAACTCTGCTACATCCAGCTCTGTCTCCTGTCTTTTTTCAGTGCCACTGTCTACAACTCATTTAACATAGCTGGTCTCACTACTCTCTTGTAGACCTTCCCTGTCACTCTTAATGGTACTCGCCTGTCACAAATCACTCCCGGCACTCCTCTCCATGACTCACATCCTGCCTGTACTCTCTTCTATATGTATTCACCACAGCCATGTCCAACCTCTTTTGCAAACTCCAGCACCATCTCACCTTCTGCATTCCTTTGCTTAACACCATACCTGCCCATAACTTCTGCATCCCCTCTTTCCCCTTCACCAACTTGCCCATGGAAATCTGCTCCAATCACCACTCTCTCATGCTTGGGTATAGTCATCACCATTTCATCCAACCAGTCCAAAGTATATCTCTCTTATCTCTCACACATGCAACTAGTGGAAGCATATGCACTAACAACTGTCATCATTACACCATTAATTCCCAGATGCATAAACCTTACTCTACCCAACACTCCTATCACTGCCAAACACACTCTTGGCATAATGCTCCATTAGGTTAACACCTACACAATTTCCCCTCACATACACACCATGTTAGAACTATTTGTACCCAAGTATGATACACACAACCATAACCCCCTTCCATCTGGTCTTTTTCCTCTCTACCTGCCATAGGAGCATTGCACATCCCCCAGGATATGACTGTGAATGCAAAGGCTACCCAACTATCAAAAATGACATATGTGTGTTTAAGCAATATGAAGACAGTGTCACTAATGTTGGCCCAGAGCCCACCATGTATGTGGGGCATCGTCCAGATGTCCTGCCCTACCAGGTTGATAGGAATTACTGAGCAACAAAGGTGTTATGACAGTGTGCCATACTGACATAGAACATAAATGTATAGCATTTATTACCTGTGCAGATGTATACATGTATGGGTAGTTTTACCTGGCTGCCTCATAACACCTGACATTGGATGCAAAACATCATGTAAATGAGCAGTACATGTCATACACATGTGTAATCTTACTGTCCGTGCATCCAACAGCGTTATACTTCTACAGCTAATGGTTGTTGTAATGCCCTCACCCAGACATGGGTACTAGCATAAGCAGGAGTATCATGTAGACATTTTAGAGTTGTCAAACTGTGTTATGACATCATGCCCATGCCTACTACAAACAGTTATATGGCCACCCACATAGCTGTATGGCCTCAGTAATACCTTACTTGTACAACCTATCTCCACCAAAGTAAAGTAAACCCCTTTGCTGGACAGCAGTAATGCACAAATCACATAATTGGATGCTATATTGGCTGTAAAGAGAAAAGTAGGAGCAGGCACCAACTGGCCCGCATGTCATCCTTTGTCTGAATGACCACGGTAGGTCACAGGTGCATTACTGTAAGGCTGACTATGAGTACAAATCGGACACATCCACTGAGGGCAACCAGAAGGCCATCTTCACATATGTCTGTAGTATCAGAGGCAACAACCCAACTCACCCTGTAATGGAGGTCAATCATAGCACATACACACACCATAGCTACAGCCAACCTGCTGCAGACACATTTAGGCCAAACATCACCTCCCTGTCACAACATCAGTATAGGTGGATATGCATACCACACACACCCATACCCTCATCTTTATGGATCAGGTGCAAACTGCCTACTTAAACATAAAAATCGCAAGTCCCCTTGGGGACTGATAACATTCCTGTCTGCATCTTACAAGAACCCAGATATATGCTTCCAGCTCCATTACACACTGTATGCAAGCCAAACCTGAGCAGCATTGACATCCCATCTGCAAAGAACACGGACACTGTCACTACTCTACACAAATGTGAATGGTTGTTTATGAAATGTACTGGCCCTCAATGGGGGGAACATGATACAACAGGACCAGGAGTACAATGCATGTTCATATGGTGATGCTGGGTATGGGGTATGATGTGTTTCCATGTAGTGGCTACTGATACTCATTAGTCATGTGCTGTCTCTGTAAAGAACACTGGGCAATGTCTGTGGTCCTGTGATGTGTTTCCCTGTTTATATCTTCTAGGTGTCATGCAACGCCAGCCGCCCTATTCAGAACAGGAGACTGCAGCCATAACTGAGGCCATCCTGCAGAACTATGATATCCTCTTCAGTCAGGATCACCAACATCAGCGGGAAAAGACTGCCCTATGAGATGATATAATCTATAGAGTCAATACCTTGGGCCACCATGGATGCACGTACGATCAGGTCAGGCACAGAGTGACTGACCTGATTTGGTGCGCCCGGCAAAGGGCTGCTGTGGTAGTGAGGGACTGTGCCGCTACCAGTGGGGGGCCAGCCAGACAGGTCTCACTTATGGCAATGGAGGAGCTCCTAGCCAACCTTAGAGTAGCCCTCATATGACCATCTACACAAGAAATATCAGTTGGGGAGGTGAGTAGCACCTAGGCAACAGGCGAGGAGCATCCAGGTAAGGAAAACGTTCACATCAATGTACTGAAGTAGCATTACAACTGTGTTCTATAGAGTCTTTAGATGCATATGTCAGTGCAAAATAGATTAGTGGGTGGGGTTTAGTAATGCACACAAGTGCACATCTATGGTGAAGGACAGTGAATTGTGTAATATCATTGTTTATACTGTACCTGTGCATAAATGTAACATTAATCGTGGACCAATGCCTATTGTGAATCTGCTGACAATACCTCTCCCTCCCTACTACCTAGGTCCCTCTCATCTACATGAGGTACAGCAGCCTGAAGCTGGTGATTATGAGATTTTACTGTTGTGGCTCACTACGACGCCAGGCATGTTAAGGTCATGCATGTGACCATGCACACAACTGTTACACTCAGCAGCCATTTGCTAATATCTGCATGATCACTTCTGGTGGGGTTCACTGCATAATATCACAGTGGATATCACAGGGGCCTATTTGCATGAGATGTCACATATCTGTAGTATACCTCACAAACCTGTCATTGCAGGACATCTGGATAAAGATTGTCAAAATGTGGGAATAAAGGACAATTAGTGTTATACAGTGCATATAAAAGGTATACACATCTGTTAGAATGCCAGGTATTTGTGATATATGACAATGTGAGCACAATACAGAACACCTAATCCATCCAACATTTCACGTGAACTATAATATGTACAATGCAATTGTGAAACAAACAAATCTGTTAGAGGAACAAGTATGTGACATGAAAATTGTCCAAGAAGCTAGATGCATATGTGTGCAGAGGGTAAAGCTCATACTGTGATGTAGCAGCGTTTGATAAAACCACAACAGTACATCATATTGAGTACAGACCTGCCATCAGTTATGGACCCGTGGATTAACTGCAAATAACAGCCAGCTCTTATACCAAGAATATCCTAACATAGACCCACAGTTGCCTGCTACAGCAAAAGCCATTGTTCGCATAAAGCTTAACATGCTGCAAAGGGATCACATTTTAGAAAGGTATCAGCCTTGAGAAGGCTATAGAAACATACCCACAGCATTGCATATGCCATGGAACACAGTGCAGAGAGTCATCACAAGATTTTCAAGATATGGTGCAACAGTGACATTGTGAAGAAGAGGACATCCCTACATGTATGTTGCGAATACAATACCAAAAATGTCCAGGTAAGCTGCCAGGAGCCCTACAGCAACACTGAAGTAGTTTCAGACATCTCTGGCAAGTACTGGGTGTGTTGCACATGTGACAACAATCTTCTGTGGTCTCCACATGTCTTTCCTATAGGGTGTGCTTGGAAGATGGCAGCTGTTCCTCACAACAAACAACAGCCAGTCCTGGGTAACATCTGGACAACAATACATCAGCTTTTCAAAAAGCATGTGTGGAAATGTGTTAAGGTGTTATAAGCCCAAGGTTAAACTCTCTTTGTCCACAATTTGGTCATGTTAGCTTGGCCCAATAAAAGCACTGCACAACAGCAGAACAACACTACCCACACAGTGAAGCAGGGTGATGGTAGTGTCCTGCTTTGGGTTTGCTGCTCACAAGCTTGAACTGGGGCTGTAGCTGATTTGGAGTATATTATGACCGGTTTCAAACACCGGTCCCTTGTGGCTATAATCCTTCTGGTGTCTGCCACATAGCTGTGGATAGGGAGGAATTCCAACATTGCACACAACAATGGCCCACACCTTACATCCAACTGAACAAAAGGATGACTTTACAAGAACACAATCAACAGTCTGCAGCTGCCAATCCTGAGTTCACACCTGAATACAATACACAATCTGTGTGGTGACCTGACAGGCACTGTGCACAGCTGATGGCCTTGCAATCTGACAGATTTGGAGGTGTTTTGCAAGGGGAGAGTGTGCAAACATTGCCATGTCAAGATGTGCCATACTGATACACACCTTCCCAAGAGGACTGAATGCTGAGATGAGATCAACAGGTGCTTTATCAAAGTATCAGTTTATGGGTATGCACCCCCATGCAACCTGGCTATTCTACTGATATCATTTATGATATCTTACCCCTACCTGATGTGTATGTTCTTCCACTGGAGTGCACTGGTTATATGTCATACAAAATGGTGGACATGTTATGGCAATATCACTGGTGTCTCATGTGATCTGTCATAAAATCCTTGCATGTTAAAAAGAGTTTGCACACTTACTATATCCACTGTAAGCTTGGGAAGTTGTTTGAGTAACTGCCCTTGTTTTCACATACATGTACTGCAGGTTATGACATCTGCAAATCACAGTATGACATTAAGTAGGTTCACCAATCCACTGGTCAAACCAGTAATGTATCAGACAAACATAGGAGGTATGAGCAGCAGACAGGAAATATGACCCACATATCTAGATATTCCTGGAAACTCTGTACAGTTGGTAAGTATGTTCTGTAGGTTTAGCCACAGTGCTATACACATGAACAGCAGTCATGTTTACATGGGTGCAGTGTGTTCAAGGTGAAGGCTTACCACCAACTAAAAACACTCACATATCCCAGTGGTGTAAATTAGTAGTAACAGTAAGTTGAAAGGTATGCACTGCATGATGTTGAGGACCTGTCCAGAGTGTGTCTGTTTTGGTCTGAGTGTGTGTCATGAATGTCATCTGTTGCCTAATGTGAGGTCTGTGGAATGCCTCTGGGACACCTCACGTGTGTGTGTGACTGTGTGTGTGAGTGAGTGAGTGTCTGAATGCGAGTGTGTGTATGTGTGTGTGTGTGTGTGTGTGTGTGTGTGTGTGTGTGTGTGTGTGTGTGTGAGTGTGTGTGTACCAGCAAATCTTATAGTGCCGATAGTAATGTACATACATTGTCTTTTCCTTACAGGTGGACATGGTGGTTGCAGTCCGTCCCACTGTGTAGTTGGTGACTCTGACCATGATGACACTTGTAGTGAGGCACAGGTAGAGTTGTCGGGGGCTGCAGCTGTGTCATTGGTTGGCATCCCACCTTTGTCAACCCCATCCCCGCACACAGTCACAATGTCCACACATTCCCCATTACCAGTGGCCACAATTGAAGGACAGCTGGGTACTGGCATTGAACATGCAAGAGTGGTGACTATGGCAAGTGAGGGCCAAGGCACTAGCCATAGCCAGAGTGCTGGCAAGGTCCCACACAGGCAGGTGAGCAGGGATGCTCGGAGGAGGATGGCTGCCCATCAGCTCATGTTGAAAATGCCACTGCTGCAATAACCAGACACATGTTTCAGGCTGTAATGGATGCATAGGCACGTAATGAACATAACACAAGACAAGTGTGCAGGCTGCTGGAAGAACATCTCCCTGGTGTCCATGGCAATTTGCATGAACTTATTGCAGAGAGGCATGAGGGAAACAAAATCATGGATAGATGGTGGGTCAGGTCATGGCACTCCTTCACCATGGATTATCTGTGCTTGAACATTTGGCAGAGAGGAGGCCTTGTCCCTGGTGGTGCCAGTGATACCCCTGGCAGGTCCAGTTCCCATGTCTGTGGCCAGAGATGGTGAACTGTACACCCTGCCATATATGGCCCACAACTGTCCAAAAATCATCAGTGTAGGGCAGCCACGTGGTGTGACTGTGTGCATACAGACACACGCACAGACACACACACACACACACACACACACACACACACACACACACACACACACACACACACAATCAGAAAGATGTCACCTCCACACACATGCACCACACTTGCACAAGCCATGTCATTCCCACACCCCAAACACACACCCATAATGTCAACTGAATGGTGCAGCCTAGGCCACTGGCAAAAATCACACAACACCCAGTGCATATGATGAAACCTGTGCCAGAACCCTGCTATCCAAACCATTGATGCAGGGACATGCAAATATGGGTCTGATGCATAGAGTGAGCTTACTAAATTGTAGCTATGTAATGCTGTGTAAGGTGCTGTCATTTGGCATTTGTAAGAGGTGAACATCAGAGTGTTTGTACAGTTTCAACCATAATGCAGTATTGCTATTAGTAATGCTGACTGAATGTGTTCTGACTTGCTGTATCCTGTTTCTGATCTAGGCATCTGTGTGTCACCAGGATGTGGCCCTGCAGCAAGACCAAGTGGTATGGCAGTGTGGTAACACATCAACCATGTCATAGGCAAGGTACAGCTGTATCTGCACTGATTTCCCAGCTCTGTATAATGGTGATTGCATATGCCTCACAGCTTATAGGGCTGATGGTTATGTATTGGTATATGGTGATTGACATCATCTGTTGTAGAGTGGAGAATGTTAAGTGTAGTGGGCTAGACACACCTCCGTTTGCTAATGACCACACCCCCAGGGGATATTCATCAACCAAACACACTGAAATTACTATTCACACACACACACACACACACACACACACACACACACACACACACACACACACACACACACACACACACATTTGTCACACACACACACACACACACACACACACACACACACACACATTTTTCAGTACTGAAATCCATAGGTTCATAGATACATAGGTGTGTACTAGATGAATGGCCATGAAGGCTCTACAAGGCAAGCCCAAGAGAATACCCTAGCATCAGGACATCTGACAATAGTCCCCAGTGTGGCTAATGTGTATAGTCACTGGAGTGATCCCCAGGGGTGGGTAATGTATTCCCCAGCCACCCATCCAGATTTCAATTGCAGATGGCCAGTGATGTGCACTGCTTCACATGTATGTGATGTATATTCCATATCATGGACAGCATCTG
>NC_056735.1:1698378764-1698526264 GCF_019279795.1 Protopterus annectens
ACACACACTTTTTCATTTACGAGGACTGAGATTAGAACTCCTACCTAACTAGTTATTCATACTATAGTGTCACGCAGTTATCACATGCACCACAGAGCTTATAAAGCTCAGGACTGCCGACAGGTACTTCTAAGGTGAATGACATCTGCAGGACTGCTGGGTGTAAATGGGGCCAAAATCTTTCAGCTACACACAAACACAATTTTGTATTTACCAGGAATGAGATTAAAACTCCTGTCTAACTAGTGATTTATACTATAGTGTTACACAGTTATTGCACGCACCACAGAGCTTATAAGGCTCATGATTGCCGACAGCTACTTCTAAGGTGAATGAGATCTGCAGGACTCTAGGGTGTAATTGGGGCCAAAATCTTCCAGCTACACACACACACACACACACACACTTTTATGTTTACCAGGACTGAAATTAGAACTCCTACCTAACTTGTTATTTGTACTAGAGTGTTATGCAGTTATCACATGTGCCACAGAGCTTATAAGAGTCAGGGTTGCTAAAAGGTACTTCTAAGGTGACTAACATCTGCAGGACTGCTGAAATAGAGCAATGGGCAGTGTACAGGGCTGAGAAGGCTTGTTATTTCCCACATCTTACAGACACTTCTCCACATCTTACAGACACTTCTCTATGTGCATGAACATGCCCAGTGTGACCTTCTGTAGTACACGTGGGACTCCATTCCAGAGATTGTTTTACTCCAGGGTTTGTTTGGACAGAGATTCTGTCTGCCATATTTGATGTTTGACACTGTTATTTCTTGTTGCAGTACCTCCAGACATACCTGCTCAGATCATCGTGGTGATTTACCAAAGGAATCAAGCCTGGATGATGCACAAGCATTCTTGCACAATCCAGCCTGTTGAGATGTGTAGCTACAGACAACTGACTGCTGATGCTGTGTAAATGTTCAAGCACCTTGTTGATATACTAGGATGTGGGAGTCTGTGTGAATTTCTGTTCGGGCATGGTTTGGTTAACAGTACCTGATTGGGTAATGCAAGTCAGGCAGGATCAGGGTGACAGGTGGACTCCAGATAGATTTATCGAGGGTAAGATATGTGTTTGGGGGGATGGGTCAGATATGTTGGTCTGTAGCTATCAACTGTTTGCACAGTGGTCATGTCAAGGGTTGACCACACTTGGGGATCTTGTGTGTCTCACACTGTTTGACCAGACTGGAGGTGTGTGTGTCTGTCTCACATATATGTATACCCCCACATCACTTTTCTTGTCTGCCCACATTTCTGAGTCATGTTGTATGGGATGAGTGATCAGGGAAGGCTTCTGTTGATCCCCATGGCTGTGGGCCAGGTTTCTGTAGGTGCAGACAGGTCACCATCTTCCAGGGTTAGGACTCCCTGCAGTGTGTGCATTCCCCTGCTTAGACTCCTAGCCATACCTCTACTGTAGAAGGCTTCACAGAATGTACAGATTCATGACTCTGGTAAGTTATCCATAGAGGTGTAGTTTTTAAGATAGTGTTTTGCAACTTAGGGTTGAGGTCAGATATTAGTGACAGTAAATTCACCATTTCAGACTTCATACCCTTCAGACATTCTATAGTAATACAACACTTTTCCACTCTATCAACTTTATTACATTATTAGAGCTGAGTTTCACATGTGCCCTTCTATTTAGACCTTTAGCACTCCATTATTTGTGGTTTTATCCAGATATCTGGGTCTCTCTGAGTTTGTTAGGTATGCTCTTAGCATTTAGCAGCATGGCCTTTCTCTACATTTTGTTGACTATGTTATATTGATGTTATGGACTCCATGACACTACCTAAAAGGGTAATGTGTGTGTGAGCCATGGGCCTTTGCCAGAGGCCTGTAGGCCAGGTGTGGCAGATGTAGGCCATCTGTAGCAAGGCAGTGCATTCTGATGAGCATATGTTCCCAAGCTACAAGGCAGGGGACACCCCTGGGATGGCACCAGTAAGTGAATTGAGCATTACTGTTTCAATTTGTATTCAGCCATCACTCTGGGTGATAGCTGGACGGGGCTTATAGCTAGAGACATGTTACTGTATTTCTATGGGACTGTGGGGGGGGGGCACATCTGCCGAGAATATACATTTGCACAGACTGTGCCAGTATTTGCTTAATATTTTGGCTCCTTTTAGCATAGTGGTGTGCCCTAGCTTTGAAAATATGGGATAACTGTTTAGACCAGAGGTCAGACTGTTGTTGCATACACATGTTTAGTTTGGGGGCTTCTTAACTTTCAGAGCAATACTACCACTGGCAGACCTGCTGTGATATCACTGTGTAAAAGTCTATAGGTGGACATTTCATGGCTTTCAGCATTTCAGGCCCTTTGCCAGACATTTCTGTCTGGCTTTCAACAGCTGATCTACTGGTTGAGGCTGGGGTGAGTATGGGTCCCCCACTTTGACATCCATGCATGTGACCTATTACCCCCCCCCCCCAGTTATTTGGCTTACCACATATACTGCAGTGGACTTTTTGTTAACTACAGTGGTACTGCATAGTGTGAGGAAGCCAGTACTGTGCATACAATCCCTGCTGTCCCATATAGCTGTCAGTTGTCTGCTGCTATCCCATATGGCTATGCCATTCCCTTGCATGCTTGCATCAATGCCATAAATATGCTATCAGAACATTGTACACCATTACTTTATTGTAATGAAACTGACTTACCTTGTGCTTGAGGCAGTTGTGAGGACAGTGCTTGAGGGCTGACTATGTCGATTGCATGTAGTATACTGCCTATACATGGTCAGGTATAGGTAGTGTGATGTTTGGTATCCATTTTAGTGTTTGTTTGAGTCAGAGAGAGATACCAGTCCCTGGGTCCCTCCAGTGTCAGTGTATGTGATATACGTTGCCTCTTTGCAAAGGCCTGGGCATACTGGCCATGCCTCCGTCTGCTTACAGGGGCAGGCTTAAGATGCTCCTCCTCTGAGTCCCTCTGTGCCTGTGGTAACCTTGGCAATGGTGGGGGGTTGTGTGGCCCTTCCCCATTATGTTCCTGCTGCAGATGTTTTCACAGGATCATGTTGTGTAGCATGGCAAATACTATGAACAATGTCTGCACATGTAGCTGGATTCTACTGCAAGGCTCCATCGGCTATGTCAAGACAGCAAACGATGACTTGAGCATCCCAAACACATGCTCTATAATGATCTTTGTTTGTGCATGTGCCTCATTATGGGTTCTTGTTTTGGTGTGTGTGCATTTCTGATGGGTGTCATCAGCCACGGTTCCAGTGCATAGCCAACATCCTCCACCAGATGGTCGTATGGGATGTCCCCACTGGCAAATGACTGGTACAGCTGTGAGACATGCCAAATGTGGGAGTCATGGTAGCTTCCAGGGCTGCCAGCACACACATTCATGATAATCCCTGGACATTGCACACGACCTGGCAGTTGATGGAGTGGAACCCCCTTGTGGTTTACGTATACTCTACCCCACTCACTGGGTGGTGCTTTAATGTGGATATGCGTGCAGTCTATGGCACCCAGCACCTCTGGATAGTCTGCTACATGGTGGAAGAGATGCATATTGCTAGCCCTCTCCTCACCAGTAGTGGGGAATTGAATGTGCTCAGCAGCATGTGTTCGCATGGCATCTAGGAAATGGTGGAGTATCCTGGATGTGGATGCCTGTGAGACCCCATGATATCTCCAGTAGTCCTTTGGAAGGTACCTGTAGCTAGTATTCTGAAAGCTACACATACCTTAGCATCCACTGGGATGGGCTCCCCTCTGTTGGCTCTGGGTGTGAGGTGAGGTTGACACAGCTCAATGATTTGCTGAAGTAGGGCCCTGTCCACCCTGTAGCACTCTACTATCTCCAGATCATGTAGCCCCTGGTAAGTTACCCTGGACCTGAACACTCTTCTCCTCCTCCTCATAAGTCTGGGGTGGTTGTCAGCATTATCCTCTTTATCACCCTCAGCCTCTAGCATATATTAATGGAGTAAAGTGGCAGCAGCTTCTAACATTTGAAATTAGTTTTGCCAGTTAAAAATCCCCCATCTGTGTACACTGGTGGTGTAGAGTTTGTGGGAAAAAGCAGACTGAAAGGTGTTTGCATAGTTTATAGGGGTGTGCTAAAGCTGCTGGCTGTGTAATTGGCAGACTATAATACATTTCACCTGCCAGCTATATTACTTGCATTTAACTGGCTGTATTCTGCTAGTTCACTTTTATTTTTTCTTGTTCCACTTCCTTTTCGCTGCTCACACCCATTTAGGCAAGGTAAATACTGCTATACAGCCTTGGACACATCCCCTTGCTTACATGTACAAAGTGCTGCCATTTCATGTTTTTTTTTTTTTTTTTAAGACCCGGTGTGCACTGTGCACACCTGTTTAGACAATGTAAACAGAGGTATACAGACTCAGACACACCAACTTGCTTAGCTATGCTTAGCTAAGCACAAACACGAGCCATGGAGCTCCAATTTGCTTACAACAAGCATGACACACCCCCTTTTCATGTTAGTTGTTCCTCCTGCCTACACGATCATCTTAGAACACCTACACGGTTAGGTGCAGGTTTTGGACTTAGAATATTTTGTGATTCAGTAAATTTCCTATCATTAGCATACTTCAGCATCTTAGTCCATAGTTACTGCAGTAAAATGGACCATTTCCCCTTGACAACCACTGTTCCCTGGTATTGTTTTCATTCTGCATGCCATATACTATAATGACAAAATGCAGATTTCCCTTAAAATTGTTTTTTCTCATTTTTGTTTTTATTTTTGTCATGAGCCTGTTTGCGTGCCACTGCCTTATGCTTAAACAGCCAAGATCTGCCAAAACAAATTTGGATTTTTATAAAAATTAAACCGTTTTTCATACCAATGGCCTTATATTTGGCCATTGGCATGCCTAACAAACATAATACATACTTTTTTATGAGCTGTCATGCCTCTGTTTTGTTATTTGCAGAAACATACATGATTATTAACTGAATACATTTCTGCACTGGCACTGTTCTTGCACGGAGACCTGGCAGCTTACTGAATCGCTAATTCACCTTATTTGCATGGTTTTCACCAGCAAATGATGTAATTAGCATGCTGCATCGTTTTCCATGCAAGAACAGTGTAGAGAAGCTTGTGCACACTAATTCAGTAGTTTACTGAATCTCTCATCTGTCTTTTTCCGTGCAAGAGTGGCTACATTGTTCTTGCATGGAAAAATTACTTTATTGAATCCCAGGGAGAATATGTTACTTCTCTATCACAATAAAATACAAAGCAAAATATCACATCTCCAGTAAGCATCTCTTAAGTATTTCACAAAGTAATGCTGCTTTTTCTGTTTACTGCAAGCATTATCACATCTTTATATTAGCAGATCAATCCTGCAGACTCTACATGCTGTTTCTCAGAATCACACTTGTGTTATCAATGCATTCATTACAGTTTACTTATGTGTTATTTACTTTTTCCTTTATAACTTTCCCAATTTAATCTTAATAAACTTTCTGCTAAAACATGTATTCAATATGACCCTCAAAAAATCCTCTAGCAGTACTTCTATTATAAACTATTAAACAATGCAAGACATCATTCACCAAGGGCAGGTATGTTTTTGTGGTGTTGATTTACTTTTTCTTATTGATTACCGTTGGCTGTAGTATCTGTGCAAGTTGTCAATCTAGTAATGATTTAAGTATTTTCCATACTTTTTACTGTAAGGAGTGTTTTGTAATGGACTTTAGTTGTGTAGTTCTGAGATACTTCATAATTTTTTTTCAATATAGTTAGTCCATGCTTTGATTATTTTAGTATCTTAGTAAGAGTTATGTTAATACTGCTTAACTGTATTGTTTAGTCATGTCGTATTTACTTTAGGCAGGTACACTTAGATCTGTTCCAGTGGAAATGTCATTTTCATGTTGACAAGGTTGACTTGTTTATTTTTATTATTTTTTTTTCTTTTAATTTTTTTTGTTTTAATATTTTATTACTAGTTACATCATTAATTGTATACACCAAACACCAAATATGTACATTAGTTAAATAGTAAATGGATCACACATAAGGTCATAAGAGATGGGGCAGCACATTAAGAAAAGGGACAAAGAAACTTAAGGTCTAACCCAGTAATACACAAATAGGAAAGTAGGGAATTAAACATTCCCCCAGATTCAGCAAGTCCTGCACAGTGTGCGGAACTAGTGCAGGAGCTCCAGCAGGCAATATGTCTGCAGTGCGATCCAGGAATAAGATGTAGGGACATGCACGAGCGCTTATACACTAGTCCTGCATGGACTCAGCCCCCTGTATGCAAATTAGCCTATTTGCAGTTGAAATCCTTGCTGCAAATGAGGTGAATTTGCGATCCAGGGAGGTGGAAGCCAGCCGTGCAGGACTAGTGTAATCTGCAGAAATGTATTCGGCCAATAACCGAGTACATTTCTGCAAACCACAAAACGGAGCCATGACAGCTCCAAATAAAGGGTGAATATTATGTAGAAAGCCTGCCGTTGGCCAAATATAATGCCATTGGCATGGAAAATGGTTGCAAAATTTAAAAAAAAATCAACTATTATTTTTTTTTAGCCAATCTCGGCTGTTTAAGGGTACGGCAGTGGCGTTCAAACGGGATCGGATGAAAAATAAAAAAAGAAACCTAAAATAAGCATTCTAACCAAAATCACTATTTTGCCATTATACTTAATGGCAGGCAGAAGACAACATGGCCAGTGAACAGTGGTTGCTAAGGGGGAGGCTCATTGTGGGACCTGTAACTATGCATCAGCAGGCAATCCTATGCAAATGAGGGGAATGATACTGAATCCCAAATCTCCCCTGCATGCTAGTCAGCACCCAACAGTGTAAGAGCAGGAATAGCTTGGTGCAAGCCTAGGAGTTAGCTGACATCATAGGGGTGTGTGTCAGGCATACTGTAAGCGGACTGGAGCCCTGTGGCTCAGGTTTGCCCTTAGCTTAGCAGAGCTAAGCAAGGGGGTGTGTCTGAGGCTGCCTAGCACTCTTTACATTGCCTAAGTGGGTGTGAGCACCGCTCACCGTGTTTTAAAGAAAAAAAAAGTAAACCAGGAAATAGCAGCTCTGTGCACATTTGAGCACTGTGTTTGTGCAGTGGCGTAACTACCAGAGGCGAAGTGAGGCAATTGCCTCAGGGCGCCAAGCAGCAGGGGGCACTTTGGGCAGGGCATTTCATTAAAAAAAATAATTTTTTTTTTTTCGTCTTTAAGAAGTGTAGTCAGGGGCCGCGGGCGTGCTGACATCATCGCGCGCAGTGACTGTGCAGCACATCAAGTTTGCGAGCGGGAACCAAAATGGACGGTTGAAGACTACATGCGAGCAAGCGGTTCGGTCGTTAAGTCGAGGACTACTCAACTCAAGTAACTTGTGAGCGGGTCCGGGAACTGAAAAACGGACGGACGGATGGATGGACAGACAGGATGGAAGATGGGATTTAACAGTGAGTAATGTGTGGAAGATGGGATTTCAGAGTGAGAGGTGTGTGTGTGGGATTTCAGAGTGAGAGGTGTGTGTGTGGGATTTTTAATTATAATTTATTTCAGAGTGAGTGAGAGGTGTGTGTGTGTGTGGGATTTCAGAGTGAGAGGTGTGTGTGTGTGTGTGTGTGTGGGATTTATTTGTGTGTGTGAGTGACTGTGTTAGTTCAGTGTGAGAGGTCGGTGTGTGTGTTGGCATGTGGCGAGTGCCGAGTGTGGTATACATGCACTCAATTGTTAGAAAAAAAATGGCATGGGCCCTGTCCAAGAAATAATTGTATCACAAAGCGCAATGTTCATGTTAAGGGGACCAGCAAACAGAATAAAAATAAAGGTATTCTGAATTTTGTCTACGTATCACATTTACAGTACTTAAAAAGCCATATCAAGTAGCGTGAAACACTCCTTACTCCTCCAAGTTTCATTTTAGATGGATTGCACAGTTCTAACACTCTTTGTTCAAAGATTACAGACAATGTCCCAAAAGCTTGGGTAATGGGACATAATTTCATCTCAGTAATGACAGAGAACTGAAGAATCTCAGTATTAGAATTGTACCACAGAGGGCTGACTTTAGGCTGAATGGGCCGATATGACACCCTGTACTAAAGGAGGGTGGGGCGTGCTTTCCAGAACCATAACAAACAAAAAGGCTTCACTTTTTTTTTTCAGACAAAATGGCTCTTCTAATTAAAACTGCATTAAGCTGCTTGCTACAAATGTCTGCTACAGTCCGCCTACTACATACTGAATGCTTGAGCCACAACTAGAAATGCAGAACCTATACTGCTATTTCAGATGCAGTGAGAATCCTTTCTACTTAATTCAAAGATGCATATAAATCATGTTAGAAAACTATAAGGTTACTGGTGCCTACTGGACATTAACTTTATAAAGTTATGTGACTAGGGATTGGCAAGCACTAGATCTTCTCCACTGAGTAGCTTCAGCCTGTGTAATTATTTAATAGTCACATTTGTGGCTCCAGGTACAGGACTGGTTAACAGAACTGACAGACAGAGAGATCAATATGGGGAAAGAAGTACACTGACCTATTTAGGTGGGTTGGAGGCGATTATCAAGTTAATGTATGCTAAGCATAAGACAGAATTTAGAATGCTCATTCTTAGCTACCAGATGGAGCATCCTTTCCAGGACACCAACATAGGCTTTTCTAGGAAATCTGAGAAGTAAGCTCCCTCAATATATGAAACAGACCTTCTTGTCCCCTTTCTGGAAGATTAGTGAAAAAGTGCATTAAAATGAGACCCATCCAGTTTCTTTTTCCAGCCAAAATGGAACTGTTTAATTTCTGCAGTGATTTAATTTAGAGAAATAGATCTAATCTCAACAGTTGTTTCTGTCCCAGCCTGCTCAAAAAAAAGCATATTTACTGGCTTCTGGACTCCATCAGCATGTTTTTTCCATGTCTCAACAAAGTCCACAAGTCTGTGTTTTTTCATCCTTGATGAGAAGTTGAACAGTCTTGACAATATACACTTACAAGACAAATAACTGATTAGAGAACTCGTTTAGATAAAAAAACAGATGAAGTTAAAATAAGTCAGAATTTTTTTACTTGTGTTTGAAGGGACAACCTTAACCATTATGATAAACCGTTACGCAGTGCATTTATTTTATATATGACTTCATTAGTGAAGCTTGTGGTTTACGGCTACTAAAATATTGAAATAACATGCTTATGAGATGCACTTCTATTAACTATACTAGTGTGTGTGGGATTTCAGAGTGAGAGGTGTGTGTGTGTGGGATTTCAGAGTGAGAGGTGTGTGTGTGTGGGATTTCAGAGTGAGAGGTGTGTGTGTGTGGGATTTCAGAGTGAGAGGTGTGTGTGTGTGGGATTTCAGAGTGAGAGGTGTGTGTGTGAGATTTCAGAGTGAGAGGTGTGTGTGTGGGATTTCAGAGTGAGAGGTGTGTGTGGGATTTAGTTCAGAGTGAGAGGTGTGTGTGTGGCATTTAGTTCAGAGTGAGAGGTGTGTGTGTGGGATTTAGTTCAGAGTGAGAGGTGTGTGTGTGTCTGGACTCTGGAGTGTTTCTCCCTGAGCCTCTGCTAAAAATTAGCTTTTGTTCCAAGTCAGACTTTCCTGGTTAACAAATGTTAAAATAAAATGACACTCATTTGAATATCAGACTTCATATTCTTTAGAAAGTGCATGGTGACACAAAAGCAATTTTCTAAGTGTATAAGATGGATATTTGAAATGTAGCCCTGTCTTTGGGACTGTATTCCCCCTGTTATTGGCTTCATCCAGGTTTTCTGCTAAGGTTGAGAGCTATGGTAAGAACTGAATTCACTGAATATGTTTGGGGCTATATTCCCCATTACTGGCTTTGTCCTGGTGTTTTTGCTAAGAGGTTGAGAGCTGTGGTGAGAACTGAATTCACTGAATGTTTGGGGCTATATTTGATGCTGAAGGCTGTGGGTTCTACTCCCACAGTAGGTAGATGCATTGCTGATACTGTACTGTGTTGTAAAGGGGTGGATGCTGCAGTCCTTTTGGCAAAGATACCTAGTAACTATGAACCTGTTATCAGTTTGCTATCCATTCCCTATTGCGGTATTACTAGCTTATGTTTTAATGCATGCAACAAAGGCAATTTATTCTTCAAGGGCAACAGTCACTTTATTTGTAGATGAAACAATGACATATAAAGTTGTTTGCTAGCAGCAGCCTCTAGTTACAGATTTTTTTAATGTGGATTTATAATTGTGTGTTTTATAATTGTTTTTTTTTTACTTTTTGCTGAAATAGCACGTCTCCAGATTTCAGTGTTTTATGCCACTGTCATAGGTCAAGCGAACGTGACTATATGTGATTTCTTTGGCTTCGGTCATCTCGATGGCTTGGGTTCCCGGGGGGGGGGGGTGTTGGGGCGCCTAGGAAAAGTTTGCCTCAGGGCGTTTCTAACGTAGTTACGCCACTGTGTTTGTGCAGTGCGCCCCTAGGCTTAAACAAGAAGGCAATGGGAAGAAAAAACAGTAGTAGGAAGGTACTCACAGAGAACTAGCATAGCTGGCAGGTGAGATGTATCAGAATCAGCCAATTACACAGGCAGTAGCCCAGCCCAAAACACTACTATAAACTATGCAAGCACCTTTCCCTCTGGTTTTCCCACATACTCTATACTACCGGTGTATGCAAGTGGGGGAATTTTAACAAACAAAACCAACAAAATGATAGGGGCTGAAATAGCTATCATACAACAACATGTGGAAGAGGCTGAGGGTGATGAGGATGAGAATGCTGTTGACCAACCCTCAGTGAGGAGATGGAGAATAGTGTACAGACCCAGGGTAACCTACCAGGGGCTACATGAGCTGGAGATAGTGGAGCGCTATAGGGTGGACAGGGACCTCCTACAGCAAATTGTTGAGCTGTGCCGGCCACACCTCACACACAGAACTAACAGAGGGAAACCCATCCCAGTGGATACCAAGGTATATGTAGGCCTAAGAATACTAGCTACAGGTACCTTCCAAAGACCAACTGGGGCTATCATGGGGATCTCACAGGCATCAGCATCCAGGGTACTCCACCAGTTCCTGGATGCCATGTCAGCACATGCCGGTCAGCACGTATATTTCCCCAACACCCGTGAGGCATTGGCCAGCAATATGTGTCTCTTCCACCAAATAGCAGAATAACCTGAGGTAGTGGGTGATATAGACTGCATACACATATGCATCAAAGCACCACCAGGTGAGCGGGGTAAGGTCTACATCAACCACAAGGGCTTCCCCTCCATCAACTGCCAGGTCGTGTGCAATGCCCAGGACATTATAATGAATGTGTGTGCTGGCTGCCTTGGAAGCTATCACGATTCCCACATCTGGCATCTGACACAGCTATACCAGAGATTTGCCAATAGGGACATCCCTTACGGTCACCTAGTGGGGGATGCTGATTACGCACTGGAGCTGTGACTGATGACATCCATCAGAAATGCACACACACCCGAACAAGAACTCCATAATGAGGCACACACACAGACCATAATTATAATAGAGCATGTGTCTGGGATGCTCAAATCATGGTTACGGTGCCTGGATAAATCTGGTGGAGCCTTGCAGTACTCACCAGCTACATGTACTCAAATTGTCATCGTATGTACCATGCTACACAATATGATCCTGTGGAAACAGCTGCAGCAGGAACAGCACGGGTCAGGGCCACACAGCCCCCCACCATTGCCAAGGCTTGCACAGGCACAGAATGACTCAGAGGAGGAACAACCTGAGCCTGCCCCAGTAGGCAGAAGGAGGCGTGCCCAGTATGCCCTGGCCTTGGCAAAGAGGCAACTCATAGCACATACACTGACACAGGAGGGACCCAGGGAATGACACCTCTCTTTGACTCGCACATGCAGTAAACATGACAATACCTGTGCTCAACCATGTGTAAGGAGTGTATTATGTGCATCCGACATAGGCAGCCCTCCAGCACCATCCTCAATACTGGCACACCCACAAGGTAAGTCACTCTCCTTACTAATTGCCGAATGGAGTAGTATGTGTTGTTACCTGTATCTATGGTATGGATGTGAGCGTGCAAGGGAATTGGGTGCTGAATGGGATGCCAGCAGATAGTAGACACCTATATTGGCAGCATGAGATCTGTAACAAATACTGGTGTCACCATAGTAGCCAGTATTACACATAGTGACAAAACCCACTGCATGAAATGTGCTGGGCCACGTGTGTCCATATGACACACACATGCCAGTCAGGGAGGTTCACATACCCAACAACAGTCTCAGCCAGCAGGACAGGTGTAGACAAACACAAACAAAGGCTGTGCTAAGGCCTCTGAATGATGCCTATGGGTAACCTCCCCCCGCAGGCCTACACAGACAGACTACATCAGGTCAGGCAGTGGGATATTAGTTCTGACAGATAGGAAGTCAGAAACTAATATGTAGGTCAATCAAACCTAAGACCTGTAGTACACTGATATGCCTCTAGTCAGCATGATAAGTTAGAAAACTGAATGAAATGGAGTACCTGATATACCAGTACAGTCATAGCAAATGTGTACAAAGGTCAGGTGTGCCCCCAATCCTATGTAGACATGTAGTAACAGTCAGGTGTGCCACCCAATCCTATGTAGACATGCAGTAACAGTCAGGTGTGTCCCCCCCAATCCTATGTAGAAATGTAGTAACAGTCAGGTGTGCCCGCGCCCCATCCTGTGTAGCAATGTAGAAACAGTCAGGTGTGCCCTCTCAAATCTTATGTAGATGTAGTAACAGTTAGGTGTGCCCCCCAATCCGATGTAGACATGTAGTAACATGTATGTGTAGGTATAATACCAGTAGAGCACAGATACCCAGAGGTGGCCAAGGTAGCAGGATAGATTGTAGCATTTGTACAATATGCAGGCATGTGTGCATTAGGTTGGTGTGTGTTTCATATTGTGTGAGACTGGTCAGTATGTATGCATGTTGAAGTTTGAAATGGTGGCCATTGCCCACTATTGCCGATGACAGGGCCAAGTCCTCACAACTGCAGTGCCAAAGACAATTTCCCTCAGTATAACACATGCTAGCAGTAAACCATTGTAAATGTATGGTGGTAATATGTGTTACCATCTGAAGGATGGAAATTACATAGCTGCTGGGCTAGATATACAAGCAGTACACAGGGAAAAGTTCCCCAGACATACAGTATATAATGTGTAACTGTGAAATGGACACACCCTTGGAATTGTACCTACAGTTTTGCATCACATTATCTGGGCCTGTAGTAAGGAATACCGGTGTCATCTGGCTGAACACTTGCACATCACAAAGGTGATAGGACTGATGTATTGAGAAACACCTTATGTACCTGCACAAGCCAGAATAACTGGAATGCCCCATGCATATCTGTGAGTCAGATGCAAGTAGTTTCCATAGCACACATGCACCCAGCCCACCCAAACACTACAGGTACCTCTCTGGTTGTATCCCTGCTGTTGGGAATGGGTACAATATGACCCCCACCTATGTATGGCAATAGCAAAAGAATGCAGTATCCAGTGCAGGTGTCCCATGCAGGTGTGTCCCTAGCTGTAAGTAGTACCCTGCCAGCATCCACACCACCTGATCAATACTGATAGAAAGTACTGGCATGAACACCTAGCACACCTACCCTGTCACCTCAGGGGAATATACTGTAAGGCGGTCTGGGACTGTAGGACTAACAGAATGCAATGGTCTTCCACAGCTGGGCTGCATCACCACCAAATGGCCTACAGCCCTCTGCCAAAGGCCTGTGTCTCACACATACTGCCAATGCATGTTATTTTATGGACACCCAAATAACAACATAACACACTCCACATAAGCCATATGCAATACCATGTGGACAAACCACAGTAACATGTCCACCATGTCCCACTGCATGAACTGTGGACCAACACCAAAACACAGCTGTGATGAGGTGATAACCTTAGGGAAAGTATCTGAGAATGTATGCATAATGTATGGAAGAGGATAGAAAAATAAAGGGTGGTAGGAGCATGGGCAAGATGGAATGTGAAAGGTCCAACACACAGTCATGTGCACTTACTATCTCTGGCTGCAAACACATACATAGGTGGTTTCAAACTTGCCCGTACACCACAATATGGGGACTGACTTGTGACCCCTGCCTCTGGGTAAGATGTGAAAATCTCTACAGCTGTGAGTTATTGCCACAGCAAGATAAGGCCATACTGTCATGCTGATGGATTTATAAGTATGGGATCCTCTGCCAGCACTGTATCAAGGTGCTGAACTGGATACACAGACCCAGCAGCAAGTGCCTGCAGCTCCCCCTCCAGAATGGCATAACTCTCCATGAATATGTAGGTGTTTGCCCACAATACTGGACACAGCTGCATTCACCCTTGTTCCCCAGGACATCACTGTGAGCAAGAATGTCCACCTGACAGTACTTGAGGACATAAAACATCACAGTGTATAACAGTACATATCTCTGAATATCTCTGCTAACACCAGTACCATGTAGCAAAAGCAGCACAGACACAATCACCTGCAGTACACAATATCCCTTGCACAGTTTGACCCATATTGCCAACTGATCTACATATATCCTGCAGAAAATGTTTGCTACCTGTAGGTGTAGAACACAAAGGTCTGCACTGTAGTACAAACTACCTGGAATGGATCCAGACATTCAATACAGAAGGGCATACTGGGCATGCTCACACACTTAGAGAAATGAAGGCAATGTCAGACAACAACATACTGAAAGGTCATACTGGGCTTGCTCACACACTTAAACAAATGAAGCCCATGTCTGCAAACAACAGTGGACTATACATATCTGAAAGTTGCAGATGTTAGTGTATGCACTCCTCAGTATGCACCAGTCATGCTTTGCACACACATTGGATAGGAATACAGACATATATCCAAGGAGAGTGACAGTGACAAAGAGCCTTCCATCACGAGGCCTGTCCCACTCAGCACACAGCCAAATGGCTACAACCACATGATGTGTAAATGTCACTCACTGTAGAAATTAGCCACCGGTATCCATCAGCACTACAGACTCTGTGGTGCAAGTGCTAGCTGTGCTACATGACTGTACAAGGCAGTAGTCATCTAGCAGTTATATACACGTACCTGCAGAATGTAAACCTGTGTGTGTGCCTGGGTGTTGTGTCAACCTCTACATGAATGGGTTATGGCCCATGGACACACACTGCCCTCCCCATAGCCCTACTATGACAAGCCTGCTGTCATCCACTTTGAAATACACCTTTGGGGATAAAGTAGCCCAGTAACCTCTGTGGTGTGTCCTAAAACTGTGCAATGCTGTAGTGTGATAAACTAGTTAGGTTGGAGTTCTAATCCCAGATATGCAAATGTGTGTGTGTGTGTCTGTCTGTCTGTTTAGGGAGCAATGCCTTTTTAGGCTAGTCACACTCACTGCAATTCAAATGGTCTTCTTTGGCAAGGCTGTTGATGTCATTTACTGTAAAATACACCTTTCGGAAAAAATTAGCCCAGTAATCTTTGTGGCATGTCCTATGACTGTGTAATGCTGTACTGTGATAAACTAGTTAGGTAGGTGTTCTAATCCCAGACATGGTAACTGTGTGTTTCTGTCTGTTTAGGGAGCAATACTTTTTAGGCTAGTCACACTCACTACAATTCAAATGTCCTACTTTGGTAAGCCTGCTGATGTCATTCACTGTGAAATACACCTTTGGGAAAATGCAGCCCAGTAATCTCCATGGTGCATCCAATAACTGCATAATGCTGTAGTGTGATGTAGTACTTTGATAGGGGTTCTATTCCCACACATGGCAAGTATGGATGTCTGTGTGTGTGTTTCTTTGTCTGTGTAGGGAGCACTGCTTTTTAGGCTAGTCATACTCACTACAAATCAAATGCCCTACTTTGGCAAGGCTGCTGATGTCATTCACTGTGAAATACACCACTGGGAAAAATGTAGCCTAGTAGTCTCTGTGGCGTATCCTATGACTGCATAATGCTATAGTGTGAATGACTAGTTAGGTAGGTGTTCTAATCCCAGACACGGCAACTGTTTGTGTGTGTGTGTGTGTGTGTGTGTGTGTGTGTGTGTGTGTGTGTGTGTGTGTGTTTGTCTGTGTAGGGAACAATGCTTTTTAGGCTAGTCACACTCATTACAATTCAAATGCCATACTTTGACAAGATTGATGATGTCATTCACTGTGAAATACAACTTTGTGAAAAAAGTAGCCCAGTATTCTCCATGGTGTGTCCTATAACTGTGTAATGCTGTAGTGTAATGTAATACTTTGGTAGGGGTTCTATTCTCACACATGACAAGTGTGGATGTTTGTGTGTGTGTTTCTTTGTCTGTGTAGGAAGCAATGCTTTTTGGGCTAGTCACACTCACTACAAATCAAATGCCCTACTTTGGCAAGGCTGTTAATGTCATTCAATGTGAAATACACCTTTGGGAAAAAAGTAGCCCAGTAATCTCCATGGTGCATCCTATAACTGCATAATACTGCAGTGTGATAGACTAATTAGGTAGGTGTTCTAATCCCAGATATGGCAAGTGTGTGTGTGTCTCTCTGTCTGTGTAGGGGGCAATGCTTTTTAGGCTAGTTACACTCACTACAATTCAAATGTCCAACTTTGGCAAGCCTGCTAATGTCATTCACTATGAAATACACCTCTGGGAAAGAAGTAGCCCAGTAATTGCTGTGGTCCGTCCTATAACAGCATCATGCTGTCGTGATATAATACTTTGGTAGGGATTCTATTCCCACACATGGCAAGTGTGCATGTTTGTGTGTGTGTTTCTTTGTCTATGTAGGGAGCAATGCTTTTTAGGCTAGTCACACTCACTACAATTCAAATGCCCTACTTTGGCAAGCCTGCTAATGCCATTCACTGTGAAATACACCTTTGGGAAAGGAGTAGCCCAGTAATCTCTGTGCCACATTCTATAACTGTGTAATGCTGTAGTGCAACAAACTGGTTAGGTAGGAGTTCTAATCCCAGACATGGCAACTGTGTTTGTGTGTGTGTTTCGCTGTCTGTGGAGGGACAATGCATTTTTAGGCTAGTCACACTCATTACAATTCAAATGCCCTACTTTGGCAAGCCTGCTGATGTCATTCACTGTGAAATACCCCTTTGGGAAAGGAGTAGCCCAGTAGTCTTTGTGCCATGTCCTATAACTGCATAATGCTGTAGTGTAATAAACTAGTTAGTTAGGAGTTCTAATCCCAGACATGGCAAGTGTGTGTGTCTGTGTTTGTCATTTGTATCCTGTGTGGAGGTGGCTGTGAGTGTGTAACAACTGGGCTCATTGTGGAGTGGATTTTGCAAATTTCTTATATGGTGGCCTTATTATATGTCACAATGTCCACCTTACAAGGATAACAGATGTGAAATAGCCGAGAGGCTGGGGTAGCAATCCATACCCCTACATGTGACATCAAGGCCTGTGAACAAAATTAGCAACCCCTGTATTACACAGAGAACATTCTCAATCCATGTCTCATACACAAATACACTTGCCTAGGCAACAACCGCTATGTTGGTAGTACCCTGCATATTGCCCACAGATAGTAACCATGGTGTGATTGCAGTGGACTACAGAGGGCATGGCACCCTGTCCATCAGTACAATATGCATGTATATGCAGAGAGTGCGCCTTCACTATGTTCCCCACTGGACGCCTGCAACACCTGTGGTGTCATCAAATGTGACCCACAAAGGACATACCATGCCTTATACAAAGGCCCATTATGGACAGATGCCACTGACACCAAGAAATACTTGTATCATGCTATCAATGTGGATGCAGGGTCAACCTGCTGTCCATTACCTGTTCCCAGCACATGAGGCCAGGACAGGCACATTTGATTATATCAATCTGTGTACACAAGATGGGCCAGACACCCCAGGTGCAATTCCACATGTCACTGTACATGCATGTGGGACATGTGCACATCCCAGACAGCGTCCATGTTATGGACTAAAGAACACATACAATGCAAGCATTGGACAGCAATGGCCACACACAATTGTTACCCAGGTGACTGGATGGTGAATACAATACCCACCTGTATGGGCCAATCCAGACACTACACCCTGAGCCACATTGCAGACCATTGTCATGTGGCCTGATGCCAAGGTATATCCTTCGCCTAGCCTTGTATAGCCTTCTGGCACAGTCAACCACTACATACCTGTGAAGTAACGCACACATGCATGTCAGTACTGGCACCCTGTGTCTGTGTGTATGTGGTGTATGATGCTTTTGACCACATTCACACTCACTACAACCCCCATTGGCATACTGAAGCCTGCTGTTTGATGTCAGACACTTTCACATATCCTTTGACATATAACCTCCAGATAACCCCTGTGGTGCATATGATACCTGCACAGTACTGTATTGTGGCAAAATAACTAGTTAGGAAGTGTATTCCTGACCCTGCCAAGTGTGTCAGTGTGTTTGTTTCCCTGAGAGAGTGTGGCTGTGTTGACACTGACACCTGTTCATGTGGACAGGCATGTGTACTACACCTACCATATCGCTGCCATATCACTGTTGCAGATGTCACTCACCATCACATATATGTTTGGACAGCTGTTTAACATGTAAGCTATGTGTCACATGCAATAACTGCATATACATGTGATAGTAATACATAGTCAGTCAAGGGTTTGATACCCTGTACTGGAAGGTGTGTGAGACAACCATGCTTAGGTTTTACTCTCCCACCCCCTCCCTGACATACTTTGTCTCTGTATGCCTCTCACACTCCCGCTCTGGTGAATGTGGAGAACTACACCTGATTTGCTTAGGCAGCAGCATGTGTTTTGTAAGTGATGCTCATGATCAGCTGATGGCCTCTGCATGAATTGCAGCCCTCCTATAGCTGATTGCATGTGGAACAGCTGTGGTAACATTCCCAAAGCCAATTGCAAGGAAACACACTCCAATATCTAGGAACATCATGTTGGTGTTGGGCCTTTTCATTCACTGTGAGCAGGACCTAAATCTGGTGTTTGGCAAACAACATCACAGATGGATTGGGGATTTACTTCTAACAACATACATTGTGGAAACAGGCCAACATACAGGAGGGGGATGTGCCTGACATGACTACAGAATGTAAGTGTTGCTATTCTGCATTTTGAGTAATGTCAGTTTTACAGGGTGTGTGTGGCTATGGCTGGGCTATATGTTTTAATACCTGTCATGACAGTGCTATGTGGTGCCTTTTGTTTCTTGTGTTACTCACAGAGCACATATCTGAGAACTGCAGAAGCATAGTCTGAGGAATGCAGTCAGTACATGGTGACAGCCATGAGAGTTACTGACTTCATATCACTCATAGGACATATGTCACAACAAACCCTGTTACAACAGTAAATGCATGAGGTTATCACAGCAACGTATCAATATTGGCCCTCTGTTTGTGCCTACAGCCACAACTCTGTCAACCTTTGTACATATGTCATGAAGTAAGAGGTGCATATGTTCTGTACACCATTATTTATTCATATCATATCTGATAAAAAGCCAGTGAGCTATCATACTGTTACAAGTTATGTACAGTAGGGGTTATATTTAAGGACATAACCTGGGCATTCTGTGGTTGTGTGTACAGTACTGAGGTCTGTGTACCTATGGTGATTGTCAACAGTGTGTGTATTGTGAAGATGTACCTTGGCCTGTGTACAAACTGTGGTAGATGTCATTGTTCTTGGTCCAGTTCTAGCTGATGTTACATGCTGCTCCAGTGTATGTTACCCTATCGGCTTACATGTTTGTAGGGCCAAACACTCACATGTCCCATACCACAGACAGGCATCAGACCACTCTGTGTAGTGGCCCAGTATATGTGGGGTTAGTGTGTGAGTGGCACGTGAGGATGGTGTTGATCAGATAGTCCATATACTGTAATATTAAGCTAGCTTACCGTATGTGGCTGTGTTCACATTGGTTGTGGTTACGCACTTTCACACAGGTGCCTGTTACTCTGTGCTGTGACATGCCTGTAGAGTCTGCTGTATATGCAGGTACATGTGTATTCCACCATAGGAAATGTAGGCCAGTGTTGTGGCAGTCTGCCTGTAGCCTGCACAGTGCTTTGTTACATGCCTAGCAGCTTAGTGTACTTACCTAGTGTGATGTTATGTCCAGATACTTGCCAGATGTACTACTGCCGGGCCACCATAACAGTCATGCATTTCGGACAAAGCAGTGGGATGCTGTACAGATGTATGTCACTAATTAGTGGGTACTATGTGGCCATGTCACCTCTGTACCAGCAGTTCTTATGTGTCAGGACAGATAGGGGTGTGTCAATGCATAACCTATGGGGGCAAATGTATACCAGTATTTATGTTATATGCCCATCTACATGGCTGTTAACATTCACATTGTCAGGCTTGGTCCACATGTTTTGCACTAAGGGGTTCTGTGTATACCTCTGGACTGACCTGAGTGTGTCAGATTGTCCACATTTATTGTCCATATCTCTGCTGTAGTCCATAGGATCATTACTGTGCTAGCAGTTGTACTTTACTATGATGTCCTTAGGATGTCTGTCAGTAGCCAATGCTGCACATGTTACAAGCAGATGTGACCTCCCACACACAATATGTCTGTTAGGCCAACCCCTATTACAGTAGCAACAGTCTATATATATACCTGCAATACATACCTGACATCCCCTTGCACTAAGAGGTTGGGACTATTGAGTCTGAGATAGGACTCCACTCCATGTTCTGGACATATGGTGAACATATATGTATATATAATTATCCGTATATCTATATAGATATATACACATATACATATCGACATACATAGATGGATATGTATATTTACATATATATATATATATATATATATATATATATATATATATATACATATAAACACTCAGATATCTACATATACACAGCAATATATGTCTACACATATACAGATAGAGATACATATGCACATATACTTATGGATATCTACATATATATTGACAGTAATAGGTATATGAGAATGGATATGTATGCACATATAGTTATAGATATCTACATATATATATATATATATATATATATATATATATATATATATACATAAATAGGCATATCTGTACACAAAGGATGTGCATACATATATAGCTATATATACATATATCTATATCTATGTCTATATATATATATATATATATATATATATATATATATATAATGTGTATATACGAGGATATCTACACATGGCCATATATATGATTCACTATACAGATGTGTATACAGACATATGTATGAATATACATGTGTATGTACATGTAGTCGTATATCAACATATTATATGTATATATCCATATTCCTGTCATGTATAAACCTCACGGTTATATATACCCTCCCAGATGTACCTCACTGTATGTATCTGTTATGTGTACATTATGATAAGACAACATATGTGATGCAACAGTCCTATTAATAACAAGTACTACACAATTATGGAAGTAAATGCAATTGTTCAATACTAATCAATATGTGTATTGACAGATATATTGGAAAACCAACAGCTGTCTTCACAGTGGTCATGGCATAGTGGTTAAATGTTGTGACTATACTGTCCTGGGTTCAAGACCTGCAACGGGTGTTCATTTTGTTGCTGGGCAGAACAAGGGCTGTCGGATACAGAGTGGTTAAGGCAGTTTTTAGGAGCTGTAAGTGCATTTGTGTGGGTTTACATGATGGTAGCTTACCAGTGCGCAAATCAGCTTAGCTGTTATATTGGAGGAATGTTGATAACTGTGAAGCATGGCTTAGCCCTGGTAACCAGTTCACTCCACCCAGTCTGATAACATAGCAGGGTAATGACATCTGTAATAAGTGTATGTAATGCCATGTACAATACATGCACCTATGTGCTGTCATTACAGTAGCAAGGGGTGTGAGTGTCATGTCTGGGACGCAGACATATATGAGGCCTGTACAGCACTGTTATCTATGTGAATATGTTACATACAGGGGTAGTAGCCCAGAGTATGTGCTGTTACACTGGCATGTAGTGTATCCGGTGGTACTACTGTTGACAGTGCTGTCTAAGACAAGAGTACAGTGCTAAATGTAGTACTGACAACAGGCACACCTGCAGGCATAGCTAGACTCTGAGGCCTCCCTGTTGTATCCCTGGTGTGTGAGCTGTGTCAGAGCATATATCCCCTACTGGATAATGATCCGACATGTGGAAAGTAACTGTAGACTACTGTCTGTACAGCACATGTTAGTGAGGGCTTCCAACACGTAGTTATGTCATACATATTGTTGTTAAACGTCTATCTGTCAACACATTCATCCTACTGCATAGCTACTTTCGAAGCTGATGGCTGTCAGTCCCTGTACAGATGTGCAGATGGCAGGTATCCAGCTGGGATATGTACAGGCAACCTATGCTTGATTGACACTTACATGTCAGCTCAGCTGTGTAAGAACTGGCACATATAGGAGACAACACCCTGTTACAACCACATGCCACTGGTACCTCCACTACACTACCACAGTCAACAGAACATGCTCGGGTACAGGTCTTCATCACAGTCACTAACCATATTTTGTAATACATATTGCATACATGTCAACTTGATCACTTCAGTGGCTATGTGCAGGAGGCACCCATAGGCCTGGCTGATGCATGCCACCCTCACCATGAGGGTCACCACAGTGGTGTCTGCCAATATATTGCCTGCTGCCACATGGCAGGTGGCAGGATACCACTGTACACACATCCCCTACACAACCCATCTATCCATGGACAACAGCTAGGTATACAGCACCCCAGTACTGACACATGTGTACATGTGCATTACTGAGTATAGCAGTGTCTGTGTGTTAGCACACCTGTACTTGGGAATTCCATGAGGGCCTTCACTACCACCACAACACCCATTGCCATAGTCAGTTGTGGCTGCTGCTGTATGGGACATTACATGTACCCTGTTATGCCCCGCTCCATACCGGCTACATGAGCCTTGCAGTACCAGCACAACAGTGCTGTACAAATGGATCAGTAGGCATGGGATACCCATTGAGTTCTGGCAAGTGTGTTTATGTGTGCATGTCCGTATATCTGTAAGGTACAGCGTTCCTAGGCCACATACTCCTATTACACTACCCATTGCCCTACAGTAGTACAGATAGTGTTGTTGCTGCCCATAGGTGAGGCATGGCAATGCAACACCCTACTATGCCTGTGGCATGTGCATTAGATACATATCCCTGTAGTACCACTGTTGGGATATACAATGGGTTGTATCACAGTCATGGGCAATGTGTGTTGGTGGGTATGTCAGAGTGTCATCATGGGTTTCAGGGAGTACAATATCCACTGGGGGATGTGGGTGCTGTGTACACTGTCATTATACCAAGGTACACCCGGTATATGTCCCATGTACCACTTTATGGTTACCACTGTCACCTTCAACCATACAGGTAACTGATACCACAATTCAGCCCATTTATGCATGTGCTGTGTGCAGCCTACCTGTAACATATTGGACACATGGTCAAGTTAGTTAGCAGTGATAGGCTCAGGTCTCTTGTATGTGTATCTGCCTGTTATGTGTCTGTTAATGTGTATATGAAGGTATGTCACACTATGTATTGTCCATATACACCCATTACATCCCCCATTAGCATACTGTACATGTCTGGGGGTATTCTGCATGTAACATGTAACCTTGGACACACCTCACCCTAAATGCTGTGTGGTGTATGCAATGAAAGCCACACACTTCAGTAGCACTACATACCTAGGTAGGGGTCTAGTCCCAGTGTTGCCAAGTAAGAGTGTGCATGTATGTGGATGGGTCTACATCAGGTTGCAGATTATACACATCCCAGCGGGTCACCTGTCCATGTGGCACAGGCAATAACTGTTATACAAACCTGTGACATGTGTTCAACTGTACCCCAGATATGTCACAGCCATGGTGTCACCACAGTGCCATACCCTGTTATGGAATATTACTGCAGACCATCCTCATGCTGACACATGTACACCTACAACACAAATGGATAACATTATGGAGACCAGAATTAACCAGTGTTACTAACAGCTATAATGCATCTTTGCTGGATGGCTACACTACCTGACATGTATGCACTAAGCTTTACTCCTGACATGTTACACTGCAGTACTTTGATACACTGTAGTGCAGTCACCGTGTGCATCAGAACCATATTAGCCTGTCCCTGCATCGATGTTATGGATGGCAGGGATGTGGCACAGGTATCATCATATGCACAGGGTGTGTTGTTTGTTTGCCAGAGGCTGAGGGTGGGCCATACATTTGACACCATGTGTGTGGGTGAGGGGTGTAATGAGGTGAAATGGGAATGGTGATGTGGTGTGTGTAGGTATGGGGTTGTCCTAGGTGTGTTCATATAGTGTGTGGGTATGCATGCACACAGTTCTGCCATGTGGCTGCCCTACACAGGTGTTTATGCACAGCTGCAGATCATACCTGGCAGGGTGTATAGTTCACTGCCTCCGGCCACAGACACGTGGACTGTGACTGACAGGGGTTTCATGGGTGTGTCCAGGTACAGGCCTTGATGTGCTACTTTCCACTGATGATGACAGATGTCCACTGGAACCAGGTCCCTCCTGGGACTGGCCAGGACCATGTGCTCATGGCCTGCTGTGGTGTGGTCTGGGCAGTGCCCCCCCAGCAGTGCCTGGGCTGGTACTGCCACTACGGGAGCCCCTTGGTGTCCTAGCACATCCACATTGACTGCCAGCTGTTGGCGTTGCTGGCTCATGTCCAAGCGGATGTTGACGCACTCTCACCACACGTTCAGGCACTGACATACCACGATCGATGAGGTCCATCATCTCACCAGACCATCTCTCCATGAGCTTGGTATAAGCACGGATGGCACCAGATAGTTCATAGAAGTTGTCGCTTGCAGATGTGAAAGCAGCCCTCTGCAGCCTCAGGCCTTGTCTGGTGTAACATTCCATATGTGCCTGCACCACCATGACAGCCTGAAACATGCACCTGGTGGTACCAGTTGTGGCACATCTGCAAGGGGCATGATGACCAGCGGCCCTACCACTAGCACTCTGGGACATCTGCCTATGTGATGCCTTGCCAGATATCTAGTATGCCTGCTGTGACCAGACACAGTAGGCATGGTTACCACACTCTCCTGTGCCCTGCCACCAAACGCCAGCTGTCCCTTCACTATGGCCACTGATGATGGGGTATGTATAGGCACTGAAACTGTGTGTGAGATTGAGGTGGCTAAAAGTGGGATGTCAAATGATGGTGCTGTTTTTGTCCCTGACAACCCCACCTGTGCCTCACCATTACTATCATCATCTTCGGTATCTGTATGGACACCAACATCAGATTGCATGCAGGAGGTACCCTGACCCACCTCGCCACCTGTGGGGGAAAACAATAAACACACTGTAAGACCTGTACAGCACTGCATAACAGTACACACACACACACACACACACACACACGCACACACACACACACGCACACATGCACACACACACACACACACACCACCTTAATACCTACCTGTCCATGACTTTACAGACAGTCCCATGTATATTCCCATGCATTCTCCATCCTGCATCACACTTGGTAACATACACTCATTAATACCACTTATTAACGTATTATTCCTCTAAATGCCTAGACAAGTGATCACAACACAAGACCTGTTACTCAGTTACCTCCCTGATCTGAGTGGAGTGGTTTTACATGGCCTTACCGCTGTCATTCAGTGTTCATCCTGTGTATGTTCAGACATCATGAGCATGGCCCCTATATGTGAGGGGCTACTATGTTCACTCCATAATATCACGCACTGGAGTGTCATGTGTATGTATTGCTCAGTACATGCCAGATATGCTGCTCGATCAGCCTATCATGTGACAACTGTAATATATGGATACACTCCCTGGTGTTGTCTAGTAATTCCCCAATGTATCTGTACTGCTGCATATGTGGGTTGTCAGTCACCTCTCTGCTGAATGCGATATTAAGGGTATACCTAGTGTATACCTTCCCTCCCAATGCCTGTTCCATGCTACAGACCTTTTTATACTATCAGCTGTCCTGTGATTACATATTTGACAAGTGTTCCTGGTGTGTCATGTGTCAGTCCATGTCCATGTAATGCACGATCCCAAAGGGAAGTACTGCTGTACGAACAACACTACAATCACACATGTGCATACATGGACACCCACACAAACACACACACATGCACACATGCATCCTACATGCATCAACCTCCCTCCACTTCACCAGCGTGACCGTACAAACTAACCACCCACCGAGACACACACACATACAGGTGAGGTTGCACAATGATAGTACACACAGTCCTTCTATTACGCATCTGTCAACATGGATAACATATGGTACACAACAACATGCAGTGCAGCTATAGTCAATCCATGCTAGCAACAGTATACATGTGTGTGATGCATGTGCTGTGTTACTAGGTGATGCCCCTTCCCCAGGATACCACTGCACCCATGTACACAGTATTGCTGTGCACCTGTTCTGCACCCTGCCATGTACTGTACACCACAACTCACAGGTGTACAACCCATTGCTGAATGTGTAGTACTGTGTCAGTTATATCAGCTTTAATGCTCACAGCCCCTATGTTTTTCAGCAACACATACCTGGGATGATATGTGGACAGATGTAATTTGTGAATACCTGATGTCTGGTTTACAGCTCTCAACATCAGCGGACCATGCATGACCAATCCAATACTATTACACTGACAACCGTCAGAGCATACCATGGCTATGGGGAGTGTACACACCCTTATTGATATGATGCACCCTTCCATGATCTGCCACGGGACCACATCACCGCATATATTAACAGTACATGAGCCCGATATGTGACATATGTCCTGTACATTCACATGCAGTGTCTACCGAATGTGTTAGGTGTGTGGATGCTGACCACGATGCATACACTCCATGTCTGCATATGTGTGCACAACCTTATCATGATGGTTTGTTGCACCTATTGTTATGTGTACTACCGCAGTCACTGGCAGGGGTATACTAGCATGGGCCATCTGCATTTGCCAGTGTATGTTCTGTCTGCCCTGCACATGTCCCCCTAATCTGCATGATTGCAAGGTCTACTCATGTGCACATCCCTTGGTGTTCACACACTGCCATCACTATTGCTGTGGGGATAGGGTTATGTCTGCCACAGTTCCTGAACCTGACTGTGTGCAGATACAGCCATTCATAGCATCCTTAGGATTCCTGCTACAGTGCACTGGTATGTCATGCTGACACCCCCCCCCAACTTCAGTCTTTTTTCAGATACTTACAAGTAATGTCTACACATGTGTGTCAGTTTGCAGTGTCCAATACAGAACATCACATATTACAGCCTAGTCCCAGCTGATAATGTGGGCCACAATAATACATTAGGCCATAATGTAACTCTGCAACAGCTGCCATTATACTACTGGTATATTCACTGGTGTTGCACTGTATACGGGTGATGTTTCAAACAATGCCCTACTGTAGGCCATGTCTCCCACCATTATATTACTCCCTGTGGACACATTCTGCAATGACAGGATGTTAGTTATCTTGCACGTGTCTGACATGCCCTTCCAATACCACATCATGGTCACCACTGTGATGCTGTGCATTTAACGGCAAACATATGTGCACCTGTACAGAATGCATTCTGGGTAGGTGTGTTAGATGTGTGCATGAAATATACCATAGCCACTGCATGCCTGGTGTATTGGCAAGCATCAACATAAAGCATACTCACCAGCTACAGGCTGATGCCTTGGTGGTATACAGGAGGGACCTACATAAGAGGGTGAGAGATGCAAAGTTAGTGGCCACACCTGTGGCATGGCTACAAGGTGAGTGCAGCATTACAATACATCAACAGTACATGTCCACAATACTGCAATGTATGCACATCTGTTTATCACTACTATGTAGCAACAAACTATATCTATGACATGTCAGATATGCATGATCTACCTGTACAGATGTGATGCATACACAACAGTGGTCTACTGATGTGCCCTGTGGCCTTACCTGCATGGTCCTCAGCCAGTGTGTGGGTAGCATCCACCTCCACAATGGTGTCCGGCAGTTGTTGGCTATGTGGATGGGCAGGTGCCACGAGGCTGGCTAGGAGCTGCTCAACACATGTCGGGGGGTAGATGGCATGGCCTCCCCCCCTGTTGCAAGGTGATCCCGGGACTGCAGCAGCACACCGATGGACATTGCGAAGCAGGTCAGAACAATGTTGCCAGACCTGCTCATAACTGCGGTTATGCAGTCTGACATCATTGACCCTGTGGACTAGTTTGTTCCACAGGGCGGTCCGCTCCTGCTGCTCATGGGAGGCCCAGCCAAACAAGACAGGGTAGTGCTAGATTAGGTGATTTACCACAATGTGATTCTCAGTAGCAGAGTAAGCTGGGAGCCTTCCATGTGACATCTTGCCTGAAAGACATAAAGATGGAAACAGGTGTGAGCAAGTCATACAGCAAGGTTACCACAGTTCTTAATACACTTCACTGACATCCCTCCACCATATCAGTGACAACAAACTGTACACACAACTCAATAGGTATGAATACAGCTTACCTACCAGTGGAGCAGATATTGTATTGTACCACAATTTGTGTGATGTGTTTGTAGCCACGTTCCCTGTGTAGACACTATCATTGCTGGCCTGTTACAAACTATTCACTTGCATGCCAATGTCAGGGTCACTATGGTTCCATATATGCCTGTGGTATGCTTGCTATGTGATTGTTGCACATCCGACATTCCGTGTTATTGGGGATATCTATGCATGCTGTTGGACATGTTCCAGGATTGTGTAGACTATTACTACCCACATATGTTCTATAACAGTGACACAATAGCATGTTTATGGACTATTGACCAGCAGAACCACCTCTCCAAACTCATCTGCCCATATTACCAGGCCACATCACATGTGGGACCCACCCTGGGGACTCCTCATGTACTGCTCCAGCAATACCTTCAGGTGGAACCAACTCAGGGGATGTTGTTCCCCCCGGGGGTACACACATACATGATCTTGTCCCCCGAGGTCAGGTCCAGGGTCTGTTCCATAGTGGGCTCCACAGACACATGTGGGATGTGCTACATCATCTCGAGGCACCCGGTACACATTCACAGGGTCCAGATGCTCCTCCTGCTCAGCCTGCAGTCCAGGCACCTTCAGGACATGGACTGCTGTTGTGAGTAGCAGTGGGTGGAAGGCTTGTTCCCATTGTGTCCATATTGAGGCCCATGGGGCTTCCACATCACAGACCACACACACCATCCAGGGTGTTTACCCACCACATGTGTCACATACCACCCCTGTAGGCTGTCCTCTATATCTACCAACCCTGACCACCTCCACAACTATATCTGCCATGCTCCCCCATATTCCCATTCCATAGTTCACAGACAAGGGCACTGTGGTCCCAACAAGGGGTTCACATGTGACATACCCATCCATGTTGCACACACTGATAGCTGTAGATATCTGTGTGTAATGCTATGTGTAATGTTCCCTCACACATAGCATGCAGCACTGTGGTGGTAATATAGGGGTCATGTATTTACATACATATATGTTTGTGAGTGTGTTTGTATTTATGTAGAAATGTGCATATAGGTATATATCTATATATGTGTAGATATATATGATGTATATATGTGTTTATATATATGTCTACACATGGGTATCTGTATATTTGTGTTCATACATGCGTATATATATATATATATATATATATATATATATATATATATTTATATTATATGGGTCCCCTTCACATGGTCGACATTTCACAATGTCGAAACCCATATGGCTGAGACCATATGATCGACATTTGAAATGTCGACCATGGGGAACCAGCATCTCCGTACAGTACAGAATGGAAAGATTTCCATTTCTGCACTGTAGTGCAATGTCGGAGTTGGTATATTAAAGTTATGCTAGCATCTTTAAAGTTAGTTTTATTCTTTCATTTTTGGTCTACTTGTATGTTCGACATTTCAATTGTTGATCATATGGTCTTGGCCATATGGGTTTCAACATTGTGTAATGTCGATCATATCACGTAGACACATATATATATATATATATATATATATATATATATATATGTGTGTGTGTGTGTGTGTGTGTGTGTGTGTGTATATATATATATATATATATATATATATATATATATATATATATATATATATATATGTATATATATATATATATATATATATATATATATATATATATATATATATATACATATACATATATATATATATATATATATATATATATATATATATATATATATATATATACATATATATCTATATGGGGTACATTCAGACATCAGGTCCACAATCTCACAACACCTTCCTGCACAGCTGCACTGTTCATAGGTTCATAGGTTCATAGGTAGGTACTAGGCTATCTGCCTGAGGGCATTTATAAGCCTAGCCAGAGTGTGTCAGCTTTCACTGCCCCATTGATTAATTAACTGAGCCTCTGTCCAGAAGAGCCAATGAAGGGATCCCAGGGGTGTATTTTCTGTTACCCATCCACTCGTCAAGGTTTCTCTTGAAGAGTGTTAGTGAGGGGCTCTTCCTAATGTATTTAGGAATTTTGTTCCAAAGCATGGGGAGTCTCTGTGACAGGAATCTATCCCTCCAGCATGTTCTATTTATTGTTGTGGTGAGGTTTTGCTCACTAGAGCGAGTGGCTTGCATTGACTTGGATTTCTTTAGGTGGAACATGTCCTTCAATTCTGAGTTGGACATGGCTTTGTAAGTCAGGCAGAGATCACCTCTGAGTAAGCGATTTGCAACTGAGTACAGCTGGAGTTTTTCCAGTCGGGCTGCATATGACATATGTTTGAGACCAGTAATCCTCTTGGTGAGGTACTTTTGTGGTCTTTCCAGCTGTTGGAAGTGTCTTGTGAGGTACATCCCAAATGGGGCATTATACTCCATGATGGGTCCGATGAGTGACAAGTGGAGGGGCACTATAACCTCTTTATTTCTAGATGCGAACCCTTTAGTAATTAGATGGGCTACATAGAAGGATTTTTTAACTACTTTGGCAATATGATTATCAAAGGATAGATTACTGTCTACCTGGGTCCCCAGATCTCTTTTTACCTCTTCTGTATTAAGGGGGCTGCCACCTATGTGGTAATTCATGGGTGTTTTGTTTTTCGCAAATGGGATGACTATTCATTTTTTGGAATTTAGCTTGAGACCATGACTTTGACACCAGGTGTCCGTCTCAGTAAGGCCCTTTTGGAGAATGTCAGTGTCAGCCAGAGAGTCAATTATGGCTCCCAGTTTGCAGTCATCGGCGAACTTCGTTAACCATAGTCCTCCTGTGTTTGCCTGTAGTTCTGAGAAGTATATGCTGAACAGTAGGGGTCCTAGGCCTTGTGAGACACCACTTGTGACTGGTTTAGAGTCGGACCTGGAGCCCGCTATTCTTACCATGTGAGTTCTGTCTGTAAGCCAGTTGGCATCCTATCTCGTGATGTAGGGGTTTATGTTCAGGCTGGTGAGTTTTTCTATAATTCCCGAGTGGGGAATGGTGTCAAAAGCCTTGGCAAGGTCAAGGTAGGCTGTGTGAGAACAACCTTCCTCTCATCTATGGCCTTGGTGGCTGTCTCGAATAAGTCATCCAGGTTTAGTAGGCATAATCTGTCCTTAACAAAGCCAAACTGGGTTGGGTCAAGTGTTTCAAGGTTCCCAATGTCTTTGTTAATGAGTTCCATGATGATGCACTCCATAGCCTTGCAGACCAGGCTAGTCAGGCTTATGGGGCGATAGTTACCAGGGTCAGTTGTGGCCCCTCCTTTGTGGAGCAGAATAACCGTTGCTGTGCACCATTCTATTGGCGCGTAGCCTGTGGAGAGGCTGAGGTTGAACAGTGTGTTTAGGTGGGGGGGTTGGTTCGTTCTGTAGTTCATGAAAGACGCAGCCTGGGACACCATCTTGCCCCATTGACGCTGTGCTTTTGGCTTTTGAAAGGGCTATTTTTACCTGTGCATCTGTGATTTCCAGAACACTACACTTTTCCGGTATTGTTGTGGGCACTTTCGGGGGTGAGGGGAGGGTGAAGTTTGCACTGAATCTATCAGCCAGGATGTTGACAATATCAGTGGGTTCAGTATATTTTGTGCTATTTTGCATAGCTAAAGAAGGCTTTGTGGTTATGTTTTGAATCCTTGGTTATTTTTCTTTCGAAGTTAGCCTTGGAGGATTTTATGAGGGACCTTAGTTTCTTGCTGATACTGATCAGGGATGTCTTTCTTTCCTGGTTTCCTCCTTGTATTGTATAGTCTGTTTATGGCAGGGGTCCACCAGACTAGTTTCCTCCTCTTAGGGGAGTGAGTCTTGGTTTTGCTAGGGATGGCACAATCCATGCATCCTTGTAGGTGCTCATAGAGTGCATTTGTAAAGGTTCCTGCATCTTGGACACTGTTATCCTTTAGTGTGGGGACTGTGAAACCTACCACCTCTGTCTTAAGTAAGGTGAAGTTTGCTATAGAAAAATTTTTCACTGTGGTTTCCTTGGTTGGAGGTGGTGGTGTGGTGTGGACATCCAGAGTGATTAGTTTATGGTCTGATCTAACCAGTGATGGGTTGACCTCCGGTGTGGAACTGCTGTTGCCCATGTTGGTGATGACCAGGTCCAATAGGTTTTCACCTCTGGTAGGGGAGTTTACCAGCTGAGCCATGGTTTTTGAGTTGATAAATTCCAGAAAGCACTGGACCTGAGAGTTTGTACTTCAGTAGTTTTCCCAGTTAACAGTAGCGTAATTGAAATTGCTCAATATCAGGGTGTTCGGTAGGACCTTCATGTTTTCCAGTGTCTCCAGAAAGGCGGAGTGGTGGTCCTGGGTCATGGAGGGTGATCTGTAGCAGGCCACAATTTGCATTGCAGATTTTCCTGATGTTAGCTGCACATGGATGATCTCGGAGGTATCATGCTGTGCCACTAGCCTGGAGGTGTAGGTATCCTTGATGAATATGGATACACCCCCTCCTTTTGTTCTGCCTTGCTACAACACAGATAGGTGCCACATATGGACACAGCCTGATATTAGGGGGGTATATATAGGGCTATATTGCAGGTAACCCTGTTACATACCTATAGCATTCCAGCATGCTACAATGCAGGTTACCCTGAGTATCCTGCAAGTGGTGGGCTTTGGAACCCAAGTGTCCATCCTTATGGCATTACTTCCACCACCAGCTATTGGCCACAGTAATATACATGCTTCCCATTACACAACACACACTGTGATGGCTTACATCTTATCAGTCAGTGCTGCTCTGCACATTTGACAGGTATGACCCACCACCCACAGTGACAAACTCTATTGTCCTTAGCAGTTGTTCAGCTGAACATCACCTGATGGCACATATAAATCATTCCACATCATCTATCCCATTATTATGGACAAAATACTACAGTCAATTACATGCATGTATACTTCACATACCTGTTGTGGGAATGATGTCTCTCCTGGATAGTTTAATGGATGGATGTTTTTTCTTTTCTGTTTTTTTTTTTTTTTTTTGCCTTTCACTCTCTCTCTCTCTCTCTCTCTCTCTCTATATATATATATATATATATATATATATATATATATTTATCTTGGTCTCTCTCCAGTAAATGGATTGAGCTGCTTTGGATAGATTGCAGCATGGCTTACCATGTACCTAGGAACCTTACCAACTTTTTGTGCAATATTACCATCAAACTGTAAAATCTCCCAGTTGGCTTTTATAACTTCAGTAATGGTGTTAGCTGTACCATTATAGGTAATAATCAGGGTTGAAGTGGGGTTCATTTTGTTGTCTGGATTCCAAAAATCCATTGTCTAATATAGGCCTATAAATGCCTTGTCCCAGTTTATTCAACACTTCATCCCTGACCTCACTTAAAAGACCATCTGGGTACCCTCTTTGTCTGAACATCTGTATAATAAATTCAATTTTTAAAAGAAAGTCATCATTCAAACTTACCATCCTGGCAGCCCGCACCAACTGACCCTTCACAACTGACTTCTTTTTGTGGTGCGGGTGCCAGCTACCATAATCCAAACAGGAGTTAGAAAAGGTCGACTTTCTATGAATCCTAGTAATAAACTTATTTGTCTGGTCAATTTCCAATTCTACATCTAAATAACTAATTTTGTTCTTGTTGTATTCATGTGCAAATTTTAATACACAGTTTCATTAATAAACAGTCTTCAGCACCCCTCCAAATAAGGAATAGGTCATCCAAATATCAAGTATAATGCACTATCTGAATCATGTATGAACTTTTCATCAGATTCTCCTGTTCCCAATAGGACATAATCAGGTTGGCAAAAATGGGGGCACAAGCTGCCCCCATTGCCACACCCTTTATTTGTTTATAATATTGCCCCTCAAAATAAATGTAGTTGTTCTTTAACACATCCTCCATCAGTGTAACTAATTTGTTAACTTCATCCTGAGAAAAAATATTGGTTTTGTTAAGTTGCTGTTCCAACCAGCTTAGAACGTCCTCATGGGGAATCGCAGTGAAGAGACTGACAACATCAATAGTAACCAAAATTAAACCAGATACTACCTCAATGCCATTCAGATTGTTTAAGAATTGCCAAGAGTCTTTGCTGATATAATTAAGGATAGCCAGACTCTTCTGCATTTTCTGATCCAAATATTTACAAATAAAATATATATTTGACTTTTTGCCATCAACAATGGGCCTACATTTCAGATTTTTAAGGCCCTTATTGATTTTTGGCATCCCAAAAATGTTGGGCACCCTAGGATTCTCATCTTTTATATAATGATATTCATTTTCATCAATCTGAGCCTGGTATGCCATGTCATCCAGCAATAAATCTATCTTACGATAGGATACATTGATTTAATTTAATGAGCTTTCCTCATAGGTGTCATCCAACAATATGGAATTCATCCCATCTAAACAGTCCACCCTGTCCATTATTACTACACCACTACCCTTATCTGCTTTCATAAACCTGACTGTGGGGTCTCTAACCAAATCCATCAACAAATGTTGCTTTTCTCTGGTCATATTAGATCCAAAGTTGCCCTGGCTTCCTTCCTTTGTACCATAAATCCTGTAATATCTTTCTCACAGATTTTTCAAACAATTCAATAGTTTTATTCAAAGGAGGATTGAAGGTAGTTGGCCTTTTACAAATATCTCTAGCAAGGTACCCTAATTCACTCTCTTGATTGAACCAAACCTTTAGGTTCAATTTTCTAGTGTACCGTTTTAAGTCGATGATAGACTCTACCATGTTTCCTAATCTACAAGGCACAAAAGTGAACCCTTTTGCTAATAAATCAGCATGGCTATTGTTGATGCACAACTTAGAATAATTATACATTTTAAAATCACCCTTTTTATTAAAAATAATATCAGGCTTCAATCGAGTCTTAATATTTTGTTGCTCGTCCAACCATTGAATCAAAATTTCCAAGTTGGACTCCTCATTTATATCAAACATGATGGTATCACCTATTTGATTTAACATATACTTGCTTGAACAATCATCATTTTCTTCAAATATTTTATGCACAACAAGAGGACATTCTTCAATAACTAAACAGTCCTTATTTGCTAGACCAACGTTATTCTCTTTTGGTCCTTTACTAATCCTAAAATGTGTAGAGGTCTCACAATTAACATGAGTGTAGTTACCAAAACCAGACACATTAGAATCAACCTCACCAAAATAATCAACCTCGCCAAAAGAGTGAAGAGATAAGTCAGATAATGGAAGTGAAGTCCACCTCGCTTCCTTGTCCATACCAGAGCATTCATCATCCACTACATTTGCATTAGAACAACAAAAGTCATATTTACTTTGTTTGACAACATTAGGCATTTGACCCAGCCAACTCTGGTGTGTATAGAAAAATCACAATTCAGTACCTGCTGATCAAGGTGATACGCACGTTAATCAAATGGTGTGCCCTAGTATTATTGACAATGGGTGTTCATATTGTCATCCGGGTTTAGGCTTGTCCGACTGGGGACCAGGACTGCCCTGTACCCATTTGAAAGTCAGATTTAGCACATGGACAAGGTTACTCCCAGTGTTAGCATCCTACCTGTGGTTAGAGATGCAGGGATTTTGCCCAACTCTGGCCAGCTTTTTTTTTTTTTTTTTTTTTTTTTTTTTTTAGGGTTGGGAGGGTGGCCTAATGGTTAAGGTGCAGGGTTTGAGTCTCACAAGGGATAATTGGCTAGGCTTAAAATGGCTTGCAAGGGCAGTTAGCCTAGTACCAATCTATGAACCTATGAACCTATAAAGGAGAATACATTTCTTTTTGGTGTGGGTACTAATACGGAGAATTTGCATGCTCAGGGGGCATCTACTGTGCATGATAGACTCAAACCTTTTGAAAAGGACTTGACAGTGTTCAAAAAGTTGCAACTAGAGAATGTATCTTTAAATAGAAACATCGAAATGCAACAAGCACCTCGCGGGTTGAGACTGTGGAGGTATCCAAATGGAATTAAAGACAGTAATGACTTTTTGAATGATGTGCACCTTTTATTTGATAAGGCTGGTATTGAGCTAATGAAATTGATGGTCAAGTATTTTATTTTTTATTTTATTTTACATTTGTTGACTGGGCTAGTCAACAAGTACAACCACGTCAAGTTTGAGCAAATGGTCAAAGACCTTGATGAACTGGATAAGTCTATCAAGACTGATTGTGAATTCAGTCGGAATCAGGTTGCATATAATAACCTTTATTTTCAGGTGAATAGTATATGCAACACTATTTTCACCCATAAAGAAAACAAAATTAAGAGGGACATGGATAAATACAATAAGGACATTGTTTATCCATTATCCCTGGGTCACCAAGACCATGGTAAGGAGAGGTGTGGCAATGTGCTAAACCAGGAAAGGAAAGAGAGGCAAGACGGCAGAAGTTATCAAAGGGAGCAGTATCAGTGTTTACAGTTGGAGGTTAAAGCGGACGATGTGGTTAGGCATTCTGACAGACTTGGAGACAAGGCAGCCTCCTCAACATCATCTTCTTCTTTTTCTGGGAAAGGCCAACAGGATTTTTCAGTGCAGGGGGCAAGACCAAAGACTTTCAGGTCAAGGAACACCTAGACGTGGCACCCCTGCCTTCATCATCAAGCGACTATGTGTTTGGGACTCAAGTAAGTGTCATTGAGGCTTATTTATTATCGTGTTATGACTGTGGCCTTTCACGACAAATTGCTCCAAGTGCGGATCACACACCTTATTTTGTAAGTGTTGGCATCCATGGTCAAATGCCTAATGTGAAAGTGAACATGACTTTTGTTGTTCCAATGCGAATGTAGTGGATGATGAATGCTCTGGTCTGGACAAGGAAGCAAGGCGGACTTCACTTCCATTATCTGACTTATCTCTTCATGCTTTTGGCGAGGTTGATTTTTTTGGCGACGCCAATTCTAATGCACCTGGTTTTGGTAACTATGGTCATGTTAATTGTGAGACCTCTACACATTTTAGGATTAATGAAGGACCAAAAGAGAATAGCGTTGGTCTAACAAATAAGGACTATTTAGTTATTGAAGAATGTCCTCTTGTTATGCATAAAATATTTGAAGAAAATGATTGTTCAAGCAATTATATGTTAAATCAAATAGGTGATACTAGCATGTTTGACATAAATGAGGAGTCTAACTTGGAAATTCTGATTCAATGCTTGGATGAGCAGCAAAATATTAAGACTCAATTGGAGCCTGATATAATTTTTAATAAAAAGGATGATTTTAAAATTTATAATTATTCTAAGTTATGTATCAACAATAGGCATGCTGATTTATTGGCAAAAGGGTTCACTTTTGTGCCTTGTAGATTAGGTAACATGGTAGAGTCTATCATCAACTTAAAACGGTACACTAGAAAATTGAACCTAAAGGTTTGGTTCAATCAAGAGAGTGAATTAGGGTACCATGCTAAAGATATTTGTAAAAGGCCAAGTACCTTCAATCCTCCTTTGAATAAAACTATTGAATTGTTTGAAAAAATCTGTGAGAAAGATATTAGGAAGATTGATGGTAAAAAGGAAGGAAGCTGGGTCAACTTTGGATCTAATATGACCAGAGATGAGCAACATTTGTTGATAGATTTGGTTAGAGACCCCACAGTCAGGTTTATGAAGCCGGACAAGGGTAGTGGTGTAGTCGTAATGGACAGGGTGGACTATTTAGATGGGATAAATTCCATATTGTTGGACGACACCTATGAGGAAAGCTCATTCAATGGAATCAAGGTGTCCTATCGTAAGATATATTTATTGCTGGATGGCATGGTATACCAGGCTCAGATTGATGAAAATTAATATCGTATGAAAAATGAGCATCCCAGGGTGTCCAACATTTTTGGGATCCCAAAAATTCATAAGGGCCTTAAAAAAACAAAATTTAGGCCCATTGTTGATGGCAAAAGGTCAAAGACATATTTTATTTGTAAATATTTGGATCAGAAAATGCAGAAGAGTCCGGCTATCTTTAATTATATCAGCAAAGACTCTTGGCAATTCTTATTTGAATGGCATTGAGGTAGTACCTGGTTTAATTTTGGTTACTATTGATGTTGTCAGTCTCTTCACCGTGATTCCCATGAGGAAGGTCTAAGCTTGTTGGAACAGCAGCTTAATAAAACCAATATTTTTTCTCAGGATGAAGTTAACAAATTAGTTACACTGATGGAGGTCATATTAAAGAGCAACTGCATTTGTTTTGAGGGGCAATATTATAAACAAATAAAGGGTGTGGCAATGGGGGAGGCTTGTGCCACCATTTTTGCCAACCTGATTATGTCCTATTGGGAACAGGAGTATCTGATGAAAAGTTCATACATGACTCAGATAGTGCATTATACTCGATTCTTGGACGACCTATTCCTTATTTGGAGGGGTACAGAAGACAGTTTGAGGGAGTTCCTCTTGTTTATCAACGAAACTGTGTATTTCTTAAAATTTACACATGGACACAACAAGAACAAAATTAGTTATTTAGATGTAGAATTGGAAATTGAACAGACAAATAAGAAGTTTATTACTAGGATTCATAGAAAGTCAACCTTTTCTAACTCCTATTTGGATTATGGTACCTGGCACCCGCACCACCAAAAGAAGTTAGTTGTGAAGGGTCAGTTAGTGTGGGCTGCCAGGATGGTAAGTTTGAATGATGACTTTCTTTTAGAAATTGAATTTATTATACATATGTTCAGACAAAGAGGGTACGCAGATGGTTGTTTAAGTGAGGTCAGGGATGAAGTGTTGAATAAACTGGGGCAAGGCATATATAGGCCTATATAAGGCAATGGATTTTTGGGATCCATTGGATGTGTAGACAACAAACTGATCCCCACTTCAACCCTGGTTATTACCTATAATGGTGTAGCTAACACCATTACTGAAGTTATAAAAGCCAACTGGGAGATTTTACAGTTTGATGGTAATATTGCACAAAAAGTTGGAAAGGGTCCTAGGTACGTCTTCAGGAGGGACAGATCCCTAAAATACATTTTGGAGGGTGTAAAAAGAGATGGACAAATTAACAGAAAGATTGGTAACTATAAATGTAACTCTTGTGCTTTTTGACCATTTATATTAGAAACTAAGGACAGATTTAGAGTTAATGGAAAGGTCATTAATATTAAAGGGCATCATAATTGTAATAGTAATAATGTAATTTACATGGCCAAGTGTGAGAATTGCCCTATTTTCTATATAGGCAAAACATGTAGGAAATTTAAAGTGAGAATTGGTCGACATTTGGGTGATCTGAGGCACTATAGAATTACTAGTGCCCTTCATAGGCATGTGAAGGAATATCAAAGCCATCAATTTAAATTTCTAGTGGTTCAACAATTATTCAAGGATGAGCAGGGATGTATTTTGGATGTTCATTTGGATGTACTGGAACTGAGGTGGCAATTGTATTTAAATGCCTCCCAGTATCCAGGTATAAATGAAATGATAAGTATTTCTAGCATTTTAAAACTGGATCACATCCTAGGTTAATTCAATGAAGTATTTATCAGGTAAAATTCAAAGTTTGTATTTTGTTTTAGTACTAGTAGTTTAGGAGTTCATTCAATATTTTCTTAAGTAGAGTGTTTTTAGAATTTTAAAGGTCTTAAAATGACTAACATATTCAGTAAATGAAAAACAATTTTTATGTTTTGAAATTGTTGTGGGTTTGGCTTTTAAATAAAAGGTTGATTGAATAATTGGGGGTGGGTACATAAATGGCTGGGTGCTGTGTGTAAATTGTTCTGATGAAGTTTCTTTAATAGAGAAGAAAGGGCTTAACTTGAATAAAGTGTTTGTCCCATTTGGACTTGGTTGGTCTTCTTGCTGGCTTTTGGATTTATTGTTTTATTAACTGTTCCTGTAGACATTCCTTACGGCAGTCAGATTGAACTGCATGATATGTTACTTATACCAGCCTGACATCATACAGGTGGGATGAAGTACTGTTAACATCTTGTACCCATGTTGTGCCAGGTCCTGGTTATGGGATTTGCAACAGTTGGTATTATATTGCAGGGCAGATGTGTTTGGCTGTGGTGGGGGAAATATCTATACGTACAAGACATATGTTGGTTGGGCCCCCTCAACCCCATTAATGGTGCATGTGGATATATGTTTTTGTTATGTTCTCTTATATATCTATAGGGATACACTAGACAATCTCGATGTACTGAAATGTCAAAATTCAGTACGTCAAGACCGAATAGTTTAAAGTGCAGTTAACCTATACTACACTATGCCGAATCCGCCGCTATCTTGGTGCCATGTTCATGACGTGTGGCGCAGTTTGTGGAATTATCTGGGGTTTCAGGTAACTGTTGTGTGTTTGAGGATAATGGGTAGGGGGTTTTGTGTGTGTGAGTGTGTGCGGTGGTGTTTGTTGTGTGTTTGTGTGTTTAGTGCGACCTCGGAGTTGGAATATATAAGTAGGGGGGGTGGGGGTGCAGAGGCACTTGCCCCCCTGCTTATAGGTAGGTTAAGTGTGTTTGTGTGTGTTGTTATGTTTGTTTAGTTAGGTAGGTGTATGTGTGTGTGTGATTATGTCCTGGTTTGTGTGTGTGTGAATGGTCACGATTGTAGTGTTCCTTATTGTGGGTTTTCGTGCATAACATATCTATACAGGAAGAATGCAGAGTCCCTGTAATCACAACTATGCAGGTAAAAGCTGCACTCTCTAAAGCTAAAAACACAGCATCCATGGGACCAGACAACACCCCAGGCTGCATTTTATACGAACTTCAGAACGAACTGGCTCCCCACTTAAGCACCATGTTCAATAATAGCCTCGCATCAGGCTTTGTGCCCACTGAATGGCGCACAGCAACAGTTATCCCACTCCACAACGGGGGAGGCACCACTGATTCTGGGAACTATCGACCTATTAGCCTGACAAGTCTGGTCTGTAAGGCTATGAACGTATCATCATGGAACTCATAAACAAAGACACTGGTAACCTCCAAACTCTGGATCCCACCCAGTTTGGGTTTGTGAAAGGCAGATCATGCCTCCTGAACCTGATCGACTTCTTTAAGGCAGTCATCAAAGCCGTGGATGAGGGTAAGGTGGTTCACACAGCCTATCTTGACCTCGTCAAGGCTTTCAACACCATCCCCCATTCTGGAATTATAGCTAAACTCACTAAACTAGGTATAAATCCCTAAGTCACAAGATGGGTTGCCAACTGGCTCACTGACAGAACCCACACTGTAAAAGTTGCAGACTCCAAATCTGACCTCAAAGCAGTGACAAGTGGAGTACCACAGGGTTCCGTCCTGGGACCTCTCCTGTTTGGTATCTACTTCTCTGAAGTACAGGCTAACACAGAAGGCATTTGGCTAACGAAGTTCGCAGATGACTGAAAACTAGGAGCCATAGTCAAGTCCCCAAATGATGTGGACATCCTACAGAAGGGCCTCACTGAGACAGATGCCTGGTGTCATAACCATGGCCTCAAGCTCAATGCCAAAATGTGCAGTGTCATCCCCTTTGGTAAAAACTCTGTACCCCTGAACTGCCACATAGGCAGCAATCTACTTAACACCGAATGTGTGATAAGAGACCTTGGGACCCAGGTGGACAGTAGTCTTTTCTTTGATAGTCACATCACCAAAGTAGTCAGGAAGTCCTTCTACATGGCACACCTCATCATAAAAAGGTTCTCATCCAGGAAAAAAGAGGTCATTGCTCCCCTCTACTCATCACTCATTAAACCCATTATAGAGTACAACGCCCCTTTTGGAATGTACCTCACAAGACATCTGCAGCAGCTGGAAAGGCCACAGAAGTACCTCACAAAGAGGATTACTGGCCTCAAACAAATGCTCTACACTGACCACCTCAAAAAACTCCAGCTTTACTCCGTAGCATATTGCCTACTCCGAGGTGATCTCTGCCTAACATATAAAGGTATGTCAAACCCAGAGCAGTTGGACATGCTACACCTAAAGAAATCCCACTCCCTCTGAGCTACACGCTCTAGGGACCTAAACCTTGTCACTACAATAAACAGGACACACTGGAGGGATAGATTCCTGTCCCAGAGACTTCCTATACTCTGGAACAAGCTACCCATCTATGTCAAGCAAAGTTCTTCATTAGCACTCTTCAAGAAAAATCTTGATGAATGGATGGGAAATAGGAAATACACACCGGGGATCACTTCTGTGTCTCTGCTGGACAGTGGCACAGGAAAATAACGTTCTTGGATGGCATAAGCTATGGAACCTTGCTGACTAGGCTTATGTGGGCCCTTGGGCCGATAGCCTAGTACCTACCTATGAACCTATGTGGTTTTTCGACTTTTCAGTCTCGAAATACTGAAATTCAAGATTTCAGTCTTTCGAGATTGTATAGTGAATCCATTTATAGATATATGTCTGAATATACATATATAGGTATATATTTATGCTTACACACGCATATATATATATATATATATATATATATATATATATATAGAGAGAGAGAGAGAGAAAGAGAGATGTAGACATATATATCTACAGATGTATGCATATGTGTGTGTGTGTGTGTGAGTGTGTGCATATATATATATATATATTTGGGTCTATATTATATAGTTGAAGTTTCAAAAGTTCGAACCTCACATGAGCGAACTCATATGAACGAAGTTCGAAACATCGACTATGTAATAAAATAAAAAAAAAAAAAACTTACCTTATCACTCTGAGCAGGGGGGCAAGCCCCCCTGCACCCCCCACACACCCCCTACTTAAATATACCAACTCTGAGAACGCACTTCAGTTCAGAAAGGGAAAATTTCCCATTCTGCGCATGAAAAGCCATTGACTTTCACCTTCAACCTTTCTGACGTTCGATCATATGATGTCGACCATCTATGATTCGAACATCGGGACGGTCGCTCATCTAATATAGACCCTATACACTTATAGGAAAGGATTTATGAGCATTTTTACGAAATCAGTAAAGCGAAAGAATCTATTGCCTTCAACAAACACTCTTTGGTATGCACAGACATGAAAATTAAGTTTACAGTAGTGGAACAGGTTGGTACTGACCCCCGTGGAGGAAACTGGGAATCTAGGGTCGAGTTCAGGGAGTTATTTTGGCAATTAAAAACTGATGCTGGAAAACTCCCTGGACTTCATGACTGTATTAGTATTAGCAGTGTGCTGAAGTTAAGACAGGCTAAGTTGTGATGGCACTGTCAAAGTATGATCATCACAATACGTTATATTTCCCATTAGTTTTACAGTGCAAAACGGGAAAGGGGGAGGGGTGGGGGGACCATTTATTAGACTAACTACTATGAGAATTTATTTATTTTAAACATACGTTTTATATTTTTATTACATTATGAATTTATATTACGTGTTTTTATGTCATGATAGCAAAATTTAAAACAGCTTTGCAACCTTATTTAACTAGAATTATTTATGTTTAAAGTGTTTATGGTTGTAAAGATTTGATTACTAGGGGGACGACAGGTCTCTTTTAGAATCAATTATTCAGTTTTATAAGTGAGTATTTAATGCACTAACACAATGGCTCCTTGTTCTGATGAAGCTTTGTATTTTACAAAGTGAAAGCGCGCTCAACCTTGACTGTTTGTGATTTGTGACAAGAATATTGTCTGCATTTTGCGTACCATTTATTTATCCTGACTACGTGGTTCTGCTTCTATACTGCCTTGGAACTGTTGTGTTTTATACATATATGTATATATATATACATATATATATATATATGTATACACACGTATATATATATATATATATATATATATATATATATATATATGTGTATATATATGTATATGACCAACTGAAAAATAAGAAAAGGGGGTGTGTGTGAAACCAGGATTAAAAATCATAGGTATTTGACATTTTGGCCATATAAACTTAAACCAGAGCAGTAAAACACTACAAGCAACTATAAACAACTATAACATCCTAAATGTTCTGTAAGCAGGAAGGTAGTTACTAGAGGGACCACACATTTTAAGCTATTAATTATTAAGCTAGGGACTCCATAGGCTAAGTAATTGATAGGACACCCAATGGCCACCTCCCTCGTATCCCTAGATCTCTAGCCTAAACACTGAATATCAAGTAGTAATATTACTAATACAAACACTAATAAAAAAACTAGAAAGAGAAAGGTGCTAAAATTAATCATAATAATGCTTACAGAGACTTAGATCTAAACATGAAAATAACCAAGAATAAGGAAAAAACAAAAGGTACCAGGAAAAAATCTACCAAGTAAAACACTAACAAACATAATTAGTCAAGTTGTGAGAGGGTGACAGAGAAAGAGTTTGAATTAGGTCAATCTGTCCAAACCAGGTCTAGGAAAAAGGTACTGTGGAGAAAGAATAATCAGAAGCAGAGAACTCCAAAAGGTCCCAATTAATTCTTTTGTGTCAGCACTGCGGAAACAAAATGTGCTAAAGGTCTTGTTTAAATCCTTAGTGGTATTTATTGTGGTCAAGTTTTCTGCGGTTGAGGATTGGGAGGATGGACTCTGTGGTATTCAGTCTTGGTTTCTTCCAGGCCATTAGTCAAATCTGCCGTATCAGTTTCTTTTTCTCCACAAAATCATTGAGGTTACCATTCAGTGGGGTATTTGGAACATGGTCAAGGATGTGGAATTTGAAAACATTGTATCCTGTATTGTGCTTAGCATGCACAGCTAGAGGGTCTGAAAGGTTGAGGTGTTGTAGGTCATGTAAGTGTTTTGCCACTCTTGATTTTAACTTACTGACTGTCTTTCCCACTTAGAAGACTTTGCATCTGGTGCACTGTGCCCTATATACCATGTCTTCAGTGTTGCATTCACCCATTCAGAGAGGGTCACTGCAGGGGGAAAGTTCCTCTTACTGTGGTGGGCACTGGCTCTGTTCTCTCTAGGTAGTCCCTGATGTTCCTACATCCTACATCTCCTGGGGATGAAGTTTTGTCTGTGTCGGAAAACATGTCTGTTAGCCCTGCTGTCTTTGATGATGGACCAGTTGTCCAGTATGAACTTGATGATTTCCTGGTAGTCCAGTGAGTAGTTTAGTATCATGTTACAGTCCCATTTGTCATTGTTCAATCCTTGGGTGGTCAAGGGTGGGTTTCTGTATGCAGAGAATGCTCTCAGTTCTCCACTAGTCTTTTTTAGTATAATTAGTGTTAGAATGTACTTAAATAGTCTGTTTGAGTATCCCCTAGCTAGGAAGTTCTTTTCAAGGTTGGGGATGTTCCTTGTGAAATCTTCTAGTTCCTTTGATACCCTTGCTATTCTAAGCCCCTGAGACTTAATGACATTTCTTTTAAGCCTGTGGAGGTGCATACTCTGAGTATGGAGTAAAAGGTTTACTCTAGTTGGCCTGCGGTACAGGTCGCGCTTTAGTTCAATGGTGCCTGAGGTTTTGCTTACCATCAAACCGAGGAATTCAATCTTGTCCTGGCTGTATGTTGTTGCGAAATGGAGGAAATTCATTGAAACAATAATGTGGTCGATGAAACTGTTGAGCATGCTGAGGTCACTGTTCCAAATGATAAAGATAACATCAATATAGCAGAAATAGCATTCGATATGTTGAAAGTAGGGGGAGTTGTGTAGGTTCTCAGCCTCCCATTTCCCCAGAGCTGTGTTCTCCAAGCTCAGGGCCATAGATGCCCCCATGACTATGCCAGTGGTCTGCTTGAATATGTGCTCATTGAACCTGAAGTAATTGATGTGATGTTGTCCTATCTCACCTTTATTCTGTACTGGTTAGGTTCAGAACTGATCCTCATTTCCGACTTGGCTGTTTACAAAAGCTCGAGATCTTCAAGGAGCTTGTGGCTGAAACCCTATCCCATGATGCTCTAGGAAACTGATCAGGTCTCATTTGCCACTAAACAAGATCGGGGGCTTCACACTGACTCTGGCTAAGTGATTTTCTTTCAATAGTGTTTACCGTAAAATTAGCTTTTCCTCTAGGATTCCTTAGTAGTACTTTAGATTAGAAAAATCGGTTAGCCTTGGTTAACAACTTTGGCAGTGTGTTATTTTTTTTGGCTGTTTGAGTGTTGGCCATCATTTCTCTCAAGGCCTGTATATCTACCCTATACTGGCTTTCCTAGAGTGTTTAAAATACTTTTCTTGGGTTCATTGTTTGAGCTGTTTAAATTAGTGTGTTTTACATTTAGATAACTTAGAATTTTACTTAGAGGGATACATATATATATATGTGTGTGTATATATATATATATATATATATATATATATATATATATGTAGGAACACTACATAAGCTCGAAAGTTGGAAATACCAAATTATTTCGAGACCATATAGCCAAAACCCTAAACTACCAAAAGACCAGAAGCACGAATTTCAAAATCCTGACTATCGGGAGTTTGAAATTCATGCTTCTGGTGTTGCGGTATGGTGGAAGGGCAGGTAAGTATTTCTGTTTAACTGTGTTGGTTAGAGGTTTAGTGTGTAAGTGTGTGTTGTGAGTGTGATGTGTGTGTGCAAGGGGGATGTAGGCGTGTGGTGGTATATTCATGTGTTTGTCTGGGTAGTGCAACCTTGGAGTTAGAATATTTAAATAGGAGGCATGTGGGGGAGTGCAGGGGGGCTTGCCCTCCTGCTTGTCTGTAGGTTAGGTTTGTGTGTTTTTGTTTTGGGGGAACGTGTGTGTATGTGTCTGTGTGTGGTGTATGTTGTGTGTAGTTTTCGGTAGTTTGAATTTTGCGGTTTTGGTTTTTCGGTATTGTAGTGTTTCGGGTGTTTGGTCTCAGGATTTTGGGTGCCGGTAGAGAGAGTGTTCGGTATTTAGTAGTGGTTCCATATATATATGTACAGCCCATTTAGATAGTGTGTTTTTACCTTAGTGTGTGCATTTTTGATTATAACTTCCTTTTTTCTTGATTAAGCTAGCTCATTTAAGTTAGAGGGACGCTTGGCCTGCTTAAATTAGAGGGTCTTTCTCCCTTCCGTGTGCATTACTATAGTGAGATACGTTGATTGACTAACTAGTTTTTTGGTGGATTGTTCTATCACCTAAGCTAGTTCATTTAAGTCAGAGTGCGGCTCAGCCCATTTAAGTTAGAAGGTTTTTCCTTGGTGTGTGCTTTTCATATATTCGTCCAAAAAAAACTGCTACCCTTTTAGCTTGTTGTTATATAGTGTTTTATTTTGTTGGCCTTTAAGATATCAAAAAAGACCAAAGATACCAAACCTTCTGGGTTCAAAATATGTTCTAAGTGTAGTCAGAAAGTGTCAGTGACTGATGGTCATACTGTGTGTGTGCACTGCCTTGGAGTAGTACATCTACAAGAGTCTTGTGTAATTTTCCATTCTTTTAGTTCCAGCGTTCTTCTTGAAAGTTAGAATAAATTGATACTTAGGGGCTTATTAAGGGCTCCTTTTTAAGAGACCATAGGAAAAGGTCAGAGTCCAACAAAGCAGACCTCTTCCACCTCAACAAATTCTAAGAAATCAGGAAAAAGATCTTCTTCCTCATCTTCAGAACCTCATTCGGAGCCAACAAAAAAATTACAGAAAATGTGCTCATCGGACCCTAAATTTGTCAGGCCTGAGAAACCATCCACCTCTGCTCCTTCAGTTTCAGAGCCATTGGTGTTGCAAGCTTGGAACCGGTTCCCAGCACTGGAACTGGATTTTCTGATGTTGAGATCCCCCATTCTGCAGGTTTCAAGATCTCCTGGCCCCTCCTCTCAATCCTCCTGGAGCCTTTCAGATGACGACGTGGATCGGGTGGTGGGCAGACTTTTGTGGACACCGGTGCTAGCCAAATTGTTCTCAGAGCCGACCCAGGGGGTTTTGGATCAGACTAAGCCTACCCTGCCAACATCGATTCCTGCTCAGACCCAACTTGGGACTTTGGGGGCAAAAATGCATGGAGCTGATTGAAGTGGAACCATTGGAGCCGAGATCTGTTCCAGGATCTTCAGCCCTGACTACCACTTCGACTTCCTTGGTGCCATCTGAGCTCAAGGAGTCTAGGAGCCAAGGTTCCTCAGTCAGGTCCAGGGAGGACAGTAGCATCGGAAATTTGTCAGATCCAAACTTGTCTCTCGGGACCTCGGCATGGGTGAGCTTGGCTCCTACATCATCAGCCTCGGAGCCAACCCCCTTAGTTCTGGGGATGTCTTCTAGTTGTTTGGAGCTGGGAGCTTCCTTGGACCATGGCTCGGGGGGCCTTCAAGGTGATGAGGAGAGCACTGTCCCCACAGGCAGCTCCACGAACAACCGCATCCACACAGATGTGGAGACCCACAGCCTCAGGATGCCCCATTGGTTTAACCCCTCTCTTCCAATACCTCTCCAGAATACCTTTTTGAAGAGGTCCCTCGCAAGAGATAATGTAAGAGGAAGCATATAGACTCCCTGGAGGAGTCTGTCACATCTGACACAGACCTTGATGAGTCAGAAGGGTCCCCATGGTCTCCCTCTGAGGATGTCTCCTTTGCAGACATCCTAGAAATACTTAAGCAGAGAGGTGTCTGGAAGCCCATCAACCCTTCTGAGGAGGAGTCCGTCTAATGAAGGCCTTTGGGTCTCACCCTTCCACCACTTGAGTGTCTCTGCCTTTCGATGAACTCATAGACCTAGTTTGTCAAAAGGCATAGGAGACTCCAGACTCAGTGGAGCCTGCCCCTCAGAGGCTAAATAAATTCATTACTTCCCCCACTGATAAAACTTTCCTTACTAAAGGTGTCCCAGTAGATGGTATGGTGGTGGCAGTGGCCACCAAGAAGTTGTCAGAGACATCCTCTTCTATCCATCCTCTGAACAACGAGTCTCATATGATGAACAGATATGGAAAGCACACCTTCTCTTCAGTGGCCTTTACACTCATGTCCCTGAATTACCTTACACATTTTACCAGGTTAAAGAGAGATCTCCTGAAGGAGCTAGGAGATGCTCTCCAGGGTTCAGTAGCTGCGGGGCTATCAGATAAAGTTTCCTCCCAGCTCCCCTCTTTGAATTCAGTGGTAAACTCCTCCATGAGGCTCATTTTTTATGCTGCTGATGGAGCGAGTAGGGCAGCGGGTGCAGGAATTTCCCTAAGGAGATATTCCTGGATGCACTTGTGAAGCTTTGCAGAACCCTTTAAGTCCTCCTTTGTTAATGCCGCCTTTGATAAGTCATCCTTGTTTGGGCCTAAAGTCAAAGACGCACTAATCAGGTATGAACAGGAAGGAAAAACTCTTTCTGCTATAAAAGTCCATTTTCCCCTACCTTCTAGGCCTTACCCAAAAGTTCAAAAGGGAGGAAAAATGTGGTTTTGAAAATCCCAGAGAGTTTTTCCAGACACATGTGGTGATTCTTCCCCTAGAGGCAGAGGGGGAAGCAATAATGGAAGATGCTGACCACATGGCAGAGTTGGTCTGCAAAACCAGGGTGACAGAGAATCCTTCTTTGGAAAGCCCTTTCAGTGCTTCTGAAAGGAGGCTTGTTTGGCCATCTCTGGAGGCAGTTAGGGGTCATTTTTCTTTGTACCCAGAAGCCTGACTAAAAATCACAAAACACAAGTGGGTACAAAGCATCATATGCAGAGCCTACTCCATACCCTTTTCCTTCTCCACCCCAAACATGAGGAACATCCAGGATGTTCCATCCAGTCAAAGGGAACAGGCAACTCTAGAAACTGAAAAGTTGCTGAAAAAAAGAGTCATCCAAACACTCCCCACAAACCAAATAGTATCTGGAACTTACTCAGGGTTCTTTTTAATTCCAAAGAAAGCAGGGGACTGGAAACCCATCCTGGATCTCAGCAGATTAAACAAATCAGTAATGAAAGTGAAGTTCTGGATGGTAACATGGCAGTCAATACTTCCCTTTCTGGGAAAAGATGATTAGATGTGCTCCATAGATCTCCAGGATGTGTACTGCCATATAAAGATGGACAGGTGATTCAGGACTCATTTGCGCTTTAGGCTGAGGGCCAGTCACTACTAGTTTTGAGCTCTGCCCTTTGGTCTCACAACAGCCCCAGAGTGTTCACCAAGTGTATAGCAGTAGTTATGGCTCATTCAAGGTGCCTAGGAGTGTTTCCATACCTAGACGACTGGCTCATAACCGCCACCACCGAGTATCTACTAACAAAAGTGAGAGACACCACTTTGCAGTTCTGCTCTCACCTGGGAATCACAATAAATTATGAAAAGTTTGTCTTGTTGCTTTCTCAGCACACTGTCTTTATAGGAGAAGATCTAAACACAAGAAATATGGTAGTGAAACTTCCATCCGAAAGGATTCAAGTCTTACGATCCCAAATCCTAAACTTTTTTTCCAAAAGAAAAGTTCAGGCAAGAACAATCCTCAAAGTACTGGGAACAGTGTCAGCTGCAATTACCCTGATCTCATTAGCATGCTTACACATGAGAATACTTCAGTGGCTACTATTCACTCAGTGGTCCATGAAGGAACTACCCATGTCTCATCAGAACTTGATAACCAAATCCTGCAAGAAGGACCTTCGATGGTGGCTTTACGCCAATCATGTAACATTAGGCTGCTCCTTTCTCCCCCCTCATCCTTTAGCCACAGTAACCATGGATGCTTCTCAGATAGGGTGGGGAGACATCATCTGGGAAGGACAGTTCAAGGCACTTGGCAGAAGTACAAGGCGCATTTGCACATCAATATCCTAGAGATGAGAGTGGTGCTTTTAGCTTTTCAAGCATTCCAAGACTATCTTCCGCTGGGAACTATTGCAATACAGACAGGCAACACGTCAGTTGTTTGGTACACAAACAAACAAGGAGGTACCAGGTCTTACCCCCTTTGTCAAGAGGCCCTGAGAGTATGGCAGTGGGCTACCTGCTCCCAACACTTTCGGATAGCAGCGCACATCCTGGGGAACTCCAACATGATAACAGAAAAACTCAGCAGAGTGATCCTAATGCCTCATGAGTGGTCCTTTAAACAAGAAGTAGCGGAGATGATTTTCCACACATAGGGCCAGCCTTGCTGTGACCTTTTTGACACATCCATGAATACCAAATGCAGCAACTTTTTTGCCCTAACCCCCCCCCCCCCCACTGAGTCACTAAGGGATGCACTTGTACATGATTGGCCCTTGGGTCTCCTCTACACCTTCCCTCCTTTTCCATTGTTACCCAAAGTTCTTCAGAAAGCCAGCTCATTGGGAAGGAACTTAATACTTGTTGCCCCATACTGGCCTCACCAAATATAGTTCCCCTTCCTTTGGCCTCACCTACAGGAGGAGCTGTGGATTCTAGACTCAGTTCCAGACCTTTTGACACATGCGTCAGGGCGGGTCCATCCCTCTCTTTATACCCTCAAACTGACAGCATAGCTGCTCCGATTTCAAACATAGCCAGGCTCCCTAACCTTTCCCAGACACCGAAACGTATCTTAATCTCATCTTATAAGGCTTCAACAAGGAAATTATACTTCAGCAAATGGAAGAGATTTTCTTCTTGGGGTGTAATTAACCACATTGACCCTTTTTCTGCCCCCATAGCTTCCATTCTTGAATTTGTGACAAAGCTTTTTAATGAAGGTGCAGCTGCAGCTTACTATTCGAGTTCAATTAGCAGTGATATCTAACTTTCATATAAGTGAATCAGGGCAAAATCTAATGTCCCACAGACTATGCTAGGCCTTTCTGAAGGGCAATATTTTATTAAGACCACCAATTAAAGCCCCACCAGCACCATGAGACCTCAATTTTATCTTATCCCATCTGATTCTTTCCCCCTTTTGAACCAGCATCATCCTGTGATCTGAAGTTTTTGACATAGAAGACTATTCTTTTCATAGCCATCACTTTCGCTAAAAGAGTTTCAGAATTACAAGCATTGTCGATAAAGCCACCCTACATGCTTTTCCACAAAGACAGGGTATCCCTATGAACAAACCCATCCTTTCAACCATAAGTATACTCAGAATCTAATCTGAATCAATGTATACAACTTCCAGTCTTTTTTCCCTACTATGGCAACAAGGCAGAATATATGCTACACCAACTAGATGTGCATAGACAATTACATTTCTATTTACATAGGACAAAGGACTTCGGAAAATCCGACCAACTATTTGTATCCTTTTTAGACCCTATTAAAGGTGCTCTAGTGTCTACAGTCACATTTTCTAAATGGTTATCAGATTGTATTACTTTTGCTTACAAATCTCAGAACAAAGAACTCCCCGAAAAGATAAAAGGTCATTCTACAAGAGCTATAGCAACCTCTGCTGCCTTTCAGGTGAGTCTACCAATTGATACCATTTGTGCTGGAGCAACATGGTCAAGGCCTCATAACTTTATCACTCATTACAAAGTGGATTTGGCCTCCAGGGATAGGGCCTCTTTTGGGTCCACTGTTATGAAGAATATTCTCCCTTGAGCCACCTGAGAAAGATGGTGTTAGGTATGCTGTCCCAACCAGTACAGAATGAAGGTGAGATAGGACAACATCACATAAAGAAGTTATGTACTCACCATAACATTCCATGTGTGTTGTCCATCTCACCTTCATTCTTATGTCCCACCCTCCTTCCCCCAACCTTTGGCTCCTGCAGGACTGAGCAATTACAGTTGGGCAAAATAATGTTCTCTGACCTCTCTTCATTGACCTAATAGACATGAAATTAGTCCTTCTGGTATATGTTGTTATATCAGAAAACAAGATCTAGGGAGTTTTGTAGAGCATCATGGGATAGAGTTTCAGCCATGAGTTAGTTAAAGACCTCAAGCTTTTGTAAACAGCCAAGTCAGAACCGAGGATCGGTTCTGAACCCAACCAGTACAGAATGAAGGTGAGATGGACAACACACATGGAGCATTATGGTGAGTACATAACTACTTTTTTGCTAGTATAATGGTTACTAGGCATCCAAAAACCTCAGTTTCACCAGGTAACGCTGCAAAATCCCTTTTGTGTGCCTTGATCACGGCCTGAATACAGTAGTTGGGAGGAAGTACTGTGTAGAGGGTCTGAACATCAATGGTGACTAAAAAGGAATCATTGTTCACCAGGATGTTCTTGATTTTCTGCAGGAAGTACATGGAGTCTAACACAAATGAAAGATTGTTTTCTCCCAGGGGTTTGATGTTGTAGCCTAAGCATATGGCAATGGGTTCCATGATGGAACCACCGCTTGCTACCACTGGCCTGTATTCAGGGTCAGTCAAGTTTTGTGAGGCTCAGGGATTCAAAAAAATTGAGGTGGCCTTGGGAATGGGACTGCTAGGAAATCCGCCAGTTTTTCTCTGCTAATTCCCTCCTCATAGAGGTTGGTCATTTCGGTGGTGATTTGGTCGTACGCTTCAGTGACTTCTCCAAGATTGCTGTTGTAGTAGTACCAATTATCTCCAAGTAGGTTCAGGATTTTTTGGTTGCAGATACCCATATCGGTGATCATAATGTCTCCGCCTTTATCGGCTTTCATGACTCTCCATATTTTCTCTTGGCTGAGGGAGATTAAGGCTTTTTTCTCCTCTTCAGTAATGTTGAATAGTCTTTTCTTTGGAGGTTTTTTTGAAGATTTTTCTGAGGTCTTATTCACATTTTTCTTGAAATGTGGTAATCATTCGGATGGGTGTGTGGGGGGGGGCAGAAATTGCTTGGTCTTCTCCAAGATGCAGATCTTACTGCGGTGGTGAACTCTGCATTGTCTTTCTTGTTATTATGGAATTATAGTTTTAATTGTAATTTCCCAGTGAATAGTCTTAAATTGATGATCTTGTGAACCAGGTTCCCCTCTCTGATGTGGAATAAAGGTGAGTCCTTTTCTTAGGACTCTTAGTTTGGTCTCACTGAGAGGGATCCGGGAGTGGTTCCATATTTTTGTTGGTTTACTTATTGTTTCTCCCTGGTGGACCTCCCCTGTAGGGCAGGATGTCCTGGAGGGTGCCATGTTTGATGTAAGTCTCTTTTCCCTTCCAGGTCCTGTCTATTCCAAAAATGTAATGTTTTTACCAAGGGGAAACTTCAATTGAGTCTTGCAGAATATCACAAGTAATGATGATTAATGATTTAGGCATATTTATTTTATGTACAATGATGTTTTTAAACATCCTCAAAAATGTTTTAGTACTATTATATATTAACAAAAATCTTGCTGGTATAGGTATCAAATCACCAGCACATGTTTCAGTGCTACTTTCTTATGTTACAGGAAAAGCCAACACCATCTTTTAGAGTCAATATACTCTGTACCGTCTATTGGCTCTGAAACTTGGTGTAACAATGGGTTATTTTATAAAACAAATAAAAAGAATGAGTAGCACTGTTTCACTTCTATACTGAATTTAACTAATGTCAGATCTTGATCATTCACTGAAACTGACAACGAAGTAGCTCTATATAGATCTTGTATTACATCAACATACTGATACAGAATATTATAGAAGTCTAATATTTTAAACATATAATTTCTGTTCAGTATATCAAATGTGAAAGATGCATCAGAGCACATCACAGAAAAAAATCTCTAACTCATTTTCTTTGTTCTATCTTTTCCTAATTGCTTTTATAGAGAAGTAGCGTGCTGAATTTTTCTCTAGGACAAATATGTATCAATTCTCACAGATGACATTGTTACAATCAATCTAGTAATAAGAGCCTTTGATATTGTTTTATAGTTATAGTTAAGCAACAAAACTGGATAATAATGATTGATTTCTTGCCCTTATGTTCTTTCACTTTGTAAGAATTATCATGGCCTGGGTCCTAATGGGTGGAGTTTTCTAGTTTAGAATTGCTATGCAATTCATCAGCTTACTCACCACTGGCAATAGTATAGCTGAGAAACATATTATTTATTTATTTATTTATTTATTATTTATTTATTTATTTGGCATTTGTTTACCAGGAATGTATGACTGGATGGCTGCCCATTTTAGCGGAGCCCAGGGAGAAAAATTCCAGAGACAATTTGCATATTGCATTAGATTATTACAGAGCAACAGTGAATGCTTTTGCATACAAGAAAGAATATACAATAATGGATAGCACATAATTTTTGCATATGTTAGATGAAACATGCTTGTACATTAATTACAGACATTAAATATTACCAAGGAGACTATATACTTGAGACAAGTGGTCTTTACAGTTATATGGCTCACATCAGTACAGTTCTGCTGGATAGTTAAATTATATTTGTTTGTTATAATGTACTTAGTATACATATCTTATAGTACAGAGTTGGGAGGAGGAAGGGAATTACAGAATGGGGAAAGTGGGAGATAGAGATGTGTGTTAATTAGTATAGTGTGGGGTGTGGATAGGGAAGAAGCAAAATGAAGTAAGAAAAGTTAGGGGGCTGTATAGTGATAATAATTGTGTAAGGTTTATGTAAAAAAGACAAGAAATTGTCAATTGTATAAAATATAATAGTGAGATGGAGGGTAATGCTGTTACAGTTACAAATTAATGAGCTATTTGATTAATCTGGAGTAGAACATGAGCAGAGCCATGTAGTTGTAAGATACTTTTTAAGAGAGTGTATGAAGGATTTGAGGGGCATGTCTGTCTTTACAGATGTGGGCACAGTGTTCCATATGTTAGCTATGGAGTGAGAATACAAAGAATACCCTGTTGGCTTGGTTGATTTATGAACAGTGAATAAAACCTGGTTATTTGGTCGCAGGGGTCATATAGGGGAGTGTTTTTGTAGTATAGAATTTAAGGCTGGGCGGGTGGTTAGATAATAAATGATTTAATGTATGGTGATATGTATGGAGATAAGAAATTCACCCCGGGTATCACTTCTGTGGCTCTGCTCGACAGTGGCACAGGAAAATAATATTCTTGGGTTGCGAAAGCCAAGGTACCTTTTGGCTAGGCTTAAATAGGCCCTAGGGCCAATAGCCTAGTACCTACCTATGAACCTATGAACCTATGATTAGCTGGATATATTTTAGGTAGTTGGATAGTTCTAGCCAGTTAAGTGTTTTCAGTGCAGTGTGATGGTGGCTATAGCAGTGAGAATGTGATGCAAATCTGGCTATTTTATTGTAACATTGCTCAAGTTTTTGAATAAGTAAAATTTGAAGATTAGTGAAGATGGGGCGACATAAAGAAAAGAAGGCAGAAGAAAACTATTTGCCAGGCTGTATCTGGATGTGTAAGTGAGGACATTTCTACCTTTATAGAGTAAGCCTAGTTTTTGGTGTGTTTTCTGATGGAATTTTGTATGTGTAAATCAAAATTAAGATTATCGTCTATGGTCATGCCTAGTAGTTTTGTATTGGTTACCACTTCTATAGTGGTATTATTAAGGGAGTATATTTTAAAATTGTGTTTTTCATGAAACAAAGATTTAGGATATAAAAGTAAAAGTTTGGTTTTCTTTGGGTTAAGCAGGAGTTGGGAGTTTTGTAACCATTTTCAGTGGCAGTGAGGGATTCTTTCGTAATTTGGTTGAGGTGTGCAAGGTTGTTGGAAGTACGTATAAGTGTTGAGCTATCAACGTACTGTATGAGAGGAGCATACTGTGCACAAGTGTGAAGAGAATTTGTAAGGATATTAAAGAGGAGAGGACCAAGGACTGATCCTTGTGGGATAACAGTGTTGACATGAAGAAAAAATGAGAGCACTGATTGTCATTTTATTGACTGGCACCTATCAGTGAGATAACTCTTGAACCAGTTTAGAGTGTGTGACTACGTGGGGTGTTGCCATCTGTGCCAGGGAGAATGGATGCAACAGGGTACTGTAGGACTTGTGAGCGGTGTCAAAAGGTAGGCAAGGCAGGAGACTAAGTCAAAGCTCCATTGATGCCCTTGCCTGTAATTGAAGAGCCATTTCAGAGGCTAGCTATGGATATTGTGGGACCTCTGAGTAGTCCAAGTTCTCTAAGTAAGAAGTATATCTTGGTAGTAGTAGATTATGCTACTAGATACCCTGAGGCAGTAGGTCTGTCCTCCTTCGAAGCAGAGAAGATGGAAAATGGTTTGTGAGAAATTTTCAGCAGGGTAGGTTTCCCAAGAGAAATACTGACTGACAGAGGTGGCAATTTTAAGTCAGACCTGCTGGTTTGTCTGTGCAAGTGTTGTGGGTTGAAGCACCTAAAGACCACCCCTACCATCCCCAGACTGATGGTCTTGGGAGGTTAAACTACACTAAAGACCATGCTATGGGCATTTGTAGACCAGTTTAATAGAGAATGGGACAAATATTTTTCCCATCTATTGTTTGCATACAGAGAGGTTCCCCAGGAATCCATAGGTTTTTCACACTTTGAGTTGTATGGACATATGATGAGTGGGCCTTTAGATTTAATTTTTGATGAGTGGGAGGATGAATGTGTATCCCACAAGATGTCTGTTGTGGCATATGTCCTAAACCTCAGAACAAGGTTTACTAAACTCATGGGTTTGGTCCAGGAGAAAATGACAGGAGCCCATCAGCAGAAAATGGTTTGGTATGACAGAAATGTTCAAGCCCGAGGGTATGCTGTAGGACAGCAGATTATGTTGCTCATTCCTGTAAGACACAATAAGCTGCAAGCAGCTTGAGAGGGACCCTTAGAAGTGGTAAGAAAGGTCAGTAATGTTAATTACATGGTAAACCTGCTAGGCAGGAGGCAGGGGCACACATTGTACTATGTTAACAAAATGAAGCCTCAGCATGTCAGGGAGGTCCTGGGCAGACTGCAAAGATGGGGTTGACCATTAGGCCCAGTAAGTGTCAGGTGGGTATGGCAGAGGTCTCCTACCTGGGACATAGAGTGGGGAATGGTAAGATTAGGAAAGAATTTTCCACAGTGGAAGCTATTCAAGCATGGCATGCCTCTGTAACCAAAAAGCAGGTGAGGACATTCTTGGGGACAGCAGGGTACTATAGAAGGTTTGTTCCCAATTATAGTACAATAGCTGCTTCCCGCACAGACCTGACAAGGAAAAACATGCCAGATAAGGTAGTGTCGACCCCAGTCTGTGAGCAGACATTCCAAAAGCTTAAAGGAGCTTTCAGGGGACCCCCTGTGTTAGCCAGTCCAGATTACAGCAAAGAATTTGTTGTGCCAGGTCGATGCTTCAAACCATCAAACCATGGGGTGGTGGCTGTACTTAGCCAAGTTTCCTCAGAGAGAGAAGTGCACCCAGTTCTATATCTCAGCTTTAGACTCCAACCCAGGGAGGAATGTTATGTAGCTGTAGAAAAAGAATGTCTAGCCATAGTATGGGTACTACAGAAACTTCAGCCTTATCTGTATGGAAAGAAATTCACTATGGTTACAGGCTACAACCCCTTAACACGGCTGCATAGAGTCAGCCAATAAAATGCCAAGTTACTAAGGTGAAGCTTAGGGATGCAGGCTATTAGATGACTTTACAGCAAACTTCCACAGTTGAAGACAACCGACCCAAAAAAGTAATGAAACTGTCTTTAATGGACGTAACAAGGATGCAAAACCAAACAGCAGTCAAAATTGGATCAAGCGCTTTCGCCTGGTTAGTACCAGGCTTTGTCAAGATGTATACTAAAAAAACACAATGCTTTATATAGTCATTTACTGGTCACATGACCTGTAATTAAGTGAAACTACAGATTCAATTAATTGTGCTCTTAAAGATGTCTTGACATACCATTTTATATAAACCTTAAAACCTTGTGTTAAAAACCAATATTTATAAACCAATATTTATAACACATATAATGTTTAAAAACCTGCCTATGCATAAAATTGAAAAATATATTCACATAGTAATAAAATGTTGTTAAAAAATTCTTGCAATTTCATATTCAAGTAAAACATATTAAAAATGAACATATTCAAGTTAAAACATGCTGAACACCCGCACCTGACGTGCAGTGAAAATACAAAATTAATAGAATTTGTAACAATCAAAATTAAAAAATCTGTGAATAAATACATGAACGAAATATGCACTGCAGTAAAATATAATATTATTCAGTATATATATGATTAAAACATTGTTGTTATAATCTTGCCCTCCTCATTTTTAGTACACTACTAATACTAACATTGTCATTAAGCCCTGGGGGACTTGTGGCATTTTTTTTATTACTTGGACTTTGTGGTAAACTTTGACTTTGTTTTTGACATTACAGCAAAGCCAATACAGATGGCCTCTCAAAACAGGGTATAGGTTAATGTGTTGCCAGAGAGGCCCATTTCTCGTAAACAATGTATTTCCAAGGTCACTTGAAAAACTAGCTTGAGTCTTCAAAGTGGGGAGAGAGATGTGAAAATGTGGGATGTTGCCATCTGTGACAGGGAAAATGGGGTGATGCATGTGTGGCATGTGGCAGTGTGGTTGCTTGGAGTTTTGTGGATGGTTTTGTGTCATTTGACTATTACACTGACATCTTCAGATGTTTGTGTTAAAAATGTATCAGCAGTCTTATAACTTATTAAATGTTTATGTTTAAACAAAGAATTATGGAAAGGAGGAGTAGAAGTTTTTGAAATTGTTCTATAGTTTTGAGATACTAAAACAAAAGCAAAGCTCTGAGAGTGTACTGTACCATAGTCAGGTGACCAAATGTGATGCCATTCTATAACCAGCACTGTGAGGATGGAACTCACATAGCAGTTTGTTTTGTTTTGTTTGAAACCTGATATAAAAGATCTATGTCAGTTATCATAGTCAGTTGAGTTGAGTTCAATTCAGTCAGTTAGAAGCTCATCACTTTGCCTCATGGAAGTAAGCATTTCAGCATCTAATCTTACCTTGCTGTATTAATTAAATTAGCTAGGGAACAGTTATTTTTTAGACAGTCAGGAAATACAGTAAGATTAGTTAAGTAGTGTTTTTCTTCATCTGTTTGAATCTGTCCAACTGTGATATTTTTATTTCGTCTGTGATTGAAACTCTGGTGTTTATTGTACTTAGATATTTAGTGCTGTCTTGTTTTCTATTTTATTATTTATTATTAAATATTTTTATACTTTTCATTGTGGCTGGTCTTTTAGAGAATACTTATAACAACTTGAGAGTACATGTGCTTATTTTAGTGATGCCATGGCCACTCCGAAAAGCCTTGCTGCTTTGGTTACACTCTACTATTTATATTAGTATTGATTTTACTCAGTATAATTGGACACCCTTGTAAAAGCCTGATAGTGGTTGACTAGTGGCATCATGGTTACCTTATAGTCTGGGTAGAAGGAATACAGTTAGTAAATGTGTACCAGCCATTCACAGGAGAGAGTGTGTGTGTGTGTGTGTGTGTGTGTGTGTGTGTGTGTGTGTGTGTGTGTGTGTGTGTGTGTGTGTGTGTGTGTGTGTGAAAATCATATACCTCATGTGTGGGTGTGTCAGCCTGTAACTGGGACACAGTGCTCCAAAGTGAGCCTTGTTTAGGATCTGGAGAGACAGAGAGCCTGAATTTAGTGATGTCTGTAGAAGTACTGCCTTTATGGAGGAGAGGGATATGTGATTTTATTCAACATTTTGGGGGTATAGGTTTCCGGAATGCTTCTATTTATGAGTATGGGATAACATATGTTACTTGCTGTTATTTTAAGGAACTCACTGGGTAGATTATCTGCAGAAGCAGAGCAAATTTTTAGTTTGCTTTAGAGGTTATTTATATAGGTTGTAGATGCTGATTGAAGTGTAAATGAGGAGGTAATATTTGTTGTTTGTGATCTTTAGTACTATGACTAAATTGTTTTGTAATAGATGCTATGCAGTCTACAAAGTAGGTATTACATTGTGTAGCAGTGCCCAGAGATGTACTATTTGGACATGGATTGGGATTATATTTTTGCCCTGTTTGCAGTCTTTTCTTGATGGTTGACCAGAATTTCTTGTTATTGGCTTTGCAATTATTTTGGGGGTCTCTATAATATCTTTTTGTCAGAGATTATTTGTTTTTTTGGACTGATTATGAAGACTTTTGTATTGTTGGAGGTTTTGTGGGGTTTTGTTTGTCTTCCAATTTTTCCAGGTTTTGTCTTAATTTGCATTATTCTTCTTGTAGTATTTAGTCCAATAGTACACAAAAAGCAGCAAAAGGCAGAAAAAATCACAAAAAAACAAGCCCAAGGTACCCAAGAAAGCTGAAGCCAGTCAAACGGATCCAGTTAGTGCAATTTTAATATGAAAACACATACATTAATGCATACACATTTAAGCATCAGCATTTTGGTTCCTATCAAGTAAACTTCATAAGATGTGGATAGACAGATGCAATAAAGATTTTATACCCTCCTAACATTTTAATTATTAAAATTAGCTGTTTGATTTTATTGGCTAACTTGTGTTTTAGGAGGGTATAACATCTTTATTGCATCTGTCTGTCCACATCTGATGAAATCTACTTGATAGAAACAAAAATGCTGATGTTTTAAATGTGTATGTGTTAATGTATGTGTTTTCATATTAAAATTGCACTAAGTGGATCTGTTTGGCTGGCTTTGCCTTTCTTGGATACCTTGGACTTGTTTTTTGCTTCTTGTAGTATTAGTTAACCAGGGTGCATCTCTTGTTTTTATTGTTATTTCTGTGGGGTGCCATTTTGTTTAAGAAATATTGAGTTAAATTTCTCAACAATATCATCTAGTGGGATATTTCTTAGTCTATTCCAGTTTATTGAGGAGAGGATATTGTTGAATGTCTGAGGGTTAAAATTTGTTGTGTTATGAATGGTTGATATAGTTTGCTGTTTTGGAAGATTTTGTGTGTTATGTTTGGTAAAGACAGGGAGATGGTCACTGGGGGGTTTGATAGGGTGCCAGATGAAGTAAATTTAGTGGGATCAGAAACTAAGTAGAATAATCAATCTATTACGGAATTTGAGTTTGCAGCAATTGTTTGTATCCCAAAAAATGTATGCTAAATTTAGGGGAGCAGATTTAATGTCAAGCCAATTAATATTAACATGTCCGAGTATGACTGTTTAATGAGGGGTGGATGTTGAGGTCCAGTGTAGAATCTCTTCTAGTACATTGATATTATTGCTTGGGGGAATATAGAAAGCAATGATACAGATTTGATTGTGTTTGTTTAATTTGATGAAAGTGATAAGAAGTTCTGCATTATTGAACTGTGGTATGGGGACATTATAAGGGATTAGGTTCAGACAATCTGGGTATATTATTGCTATACCACCACCTTTCATTTTAGTTTGGTTGTTCCTAATTATGTTATGGTTAGGTGGTATTTTTTGGTGTTACTAATATTTGGTTGAAGCCATATTTTTGTTATGGCTAGGGTACTAGGTTTTTGAATAGCTATCCAAGCATGGAGTTCTGTGATTCTATTACAAATACTTCTAGCATTTAGAGTAATGATAGTTAGTTGACCACTGTTAGATGGATAAGCTGCTGTTTGACTTTGTTCAGTACTATTAGCTTTGTTTTCTTTTACAATTAATTTTGTTTGGCCTGGATTAGTGTTTTTAGATATTTTTAGTGTTGTTCTAGCAGGGGATATTATTTTAAGTTTACTTGGTGGTACATTGAATGGTTTAAGTTTGAAATAGAAGTGCAGTATGTCCTAATATATGTTGGCTGTTATTATGGTATTAACTTTAGATGGGATGGGTTTATCTGGTAGGTACTTAAAAGAGGAAATGAATATGGTGCCCTTGGTAATAGGTGAGGTGGCTAAGGTGTAGCAGTAGCAGAGTCAAGCCTATAGTTAAGCAATTCATACTGTTATTATTACCTAATCTGGGAGAGATAGACATAGGATAAGTAGTCTGGGAGAGAAATTGTGTGTTGTGTAAGTAATATATGTTTGATGATGGAATAGATAGAAAGTTTGTAAGAGGTGGGAAAACAGTTAGTGTTTATATATACATTGGAAGTAACAAGGAAGTAGTGATGAAAGTTTGAGCTACACCTCGGAGTGGTGAGTAATAGGGAGCTAAATGTTGACAGAATCTTAAGGGCTTTTTGTTTAAGTTAGATGGGAGAGGTTTAGTATCACTGAATGGGTTTGGCTGGATAGTATAAATGTAGATGAAGTGGGGAGGGTGGGAATTAGGAGTAGGGTAGGGGAGTGAAATAGAGCTTGAGTGGAGATAGGTCGGAATGGAGTAGGGCACTTGGTGTATGCACTTATGAAAAACTATCTGTTGGGAAGGACTTATTCTATGAATGCAAGCATGTTGCTGGTTAATGCATTAGCACAGCATTCAACATTTATAATACACCATTTCTGTTTAAAAGATTCAAAAAGGCAATGTGCCTTGCAGTAGAGTGAAGTAGCTGGATGGACAGGAGTTCCCTTGGGTCATGGGGTAGAGAAGTGGTTTTGAATTTGGAGCCACAAAGGCAAAAGTAGATGGAGAACAACTGAGATGAGGGAAGGACCAATCAAGTACTTCAATGGACTGCAGTTACTCCCCCTCCCAACACAGATGGTTTACCAAAAAATACAATCAGTAAGGTAGAATGTTAATGGATACACATACAAGATCTTTGAACCTTAAGTACCTGATGTGAGTCACATCATTCAATTTTATTGTTAAGGGCTTTTATTGACTTTCCAGGGAAATTTTACACTGCTAGGGTAAACATGTCAATGTGTTAATTTAACTTCATTTTCAGCAGTATAAGGCCTGTGGGTGGGAGTGGGGGGTGGGATTGTCCCTCCAACAGATTCAACACTACAGTACAGATTACATTGATGCAGAAGTGAGGGAAAACAATTAAGTTTACTTTGATTCTTGGAAAATACATTACATAGATTTTAAGTGAAGGTATTGCTTCTTTTGTACTTATGCAACTGAAGGTGGAATTCAGCTGTAGAAGTTCCTTTGTCAGTGCAATTATGTTAACATTTGCAGCAGCAGCTGTCAGACATACTATGTGCTCAGTACCGTGGATTTTAACTGAAGGCATTGCTTCTTTTGTACTTAAGCAACTGAAGGTGGAATTCAACTGTCAAAGTTCTTTTTGTAGTGTGATTATGTTAATGTTTGCAGCAGTTGTTAGACATAATGTACTCAGTACAGGTAGAGTGAAGCAGTTGGAGTTTACTTGGGTCATGAGGTAGAGAAAGCTTCCAAATAGGAGTCCATCTAGTATGTTACTATTATGAAAAAAGCCTAGAATTTCCAGCTAGAAGATATTTAGAAAGATTAATAGAGAAATTAAGGAAAGAAAAATGCTTGCACTAGAAAGACTAATAAAGGCCTCAAAGGCAATTTGTATTCATGAAAACAACAGATTTATAAAAAACTTAACAAAGATGAAAGGACTTTGGGCCACCTGATGACAGAGGATGTGTGAAAATATAAAGAACAAAACTCAGAGTTTTGAAAGGTGTAAAAAAGAAACATGGACATTGAAAAGAGAAAGAGATCTGGTATGCCGCACTATTTTTGCAAAGAAGAAAACTAAACTAATCAATACAAAAAAGCAAAAAAAAGCATCTGCAAAGATATTTGAAGAGAAATACAAGCAAAGGCGCTCAGATATGGAACATTTCACAATTCAAATAAGAAAAAAAAGCAAAGGGGGGGGTGTAGAAATGAGGAGTAAGGTAGGAAATTAACCATATAGAAACTGAAATTATGGATTATCTGTGAAGTGAAATATTTAGAGTGAAGAATCCAGCAGATGCAATGTCACAACATGATGAAGTTGCTTGTTGCCAGATTAAGGAGTAACAGGTGGAGCAGGAGATATCTAGAAAAGATTTGCAACATGATGATGTTCTGGAACTTTCTGTGGGATACCAGTGTAAAAGTCTAGTTGAAGATGCACAGCAATAGAAAGAGCAGGAAACAGTGTCCACAACAACACAACTCTGACAAAGGTAGCTTTGCAGATTGACCAAAGGGTTCCCATATGAAGGAACAGCAAATAAAGCAGGGTGCATCCGAAGAGGATAGTGAACAGGAAGACTTTCTGGAACTTTCTGTAGATTACTTGCAGGAAAATGAGAGAAAAGAAGGCACTCACAATCCAGAAGAAAATGTTTTAAGGGAAGACGCACTAGATATAATAGACATGGATAGACATATTAAGACAGATGAAATAAATAGATTACAGAAAGTAAATAAGAGCAAAAATGTTAGAAGACTGATAAAACAGATAAACACAATAATCAGGACTATTAAGTGAAATTCATTTGATATACCCAAAATAAATAGAATATGTTACTGTACAGCTAAACTAATAATGGCTAAAGTGTTATCACAAAAACACAGAGTGACAATGGAAAGGAAACAATAGAGAGTACTATGAAGTGATTAAGACAAAAAGTATTTCAAAATGAAGAATTCTGGTACTTTTTACTTCAATAAAGAATGACCTTATAGAATCTGAACTTCGACAACGTTGATTTTTTACCACCACGGCGAGCAGAGCTCCTTAGCCGAGCCACATTTACATTGTTTTGCCCGTTTTTTCTGTGTGTTTCATCTTTGATTTCTAGCTGTCACACTAGTGGTTCCTCTCAGCAGGCGGCCTGACCAGCCAGAACTACGACCTGTATACGAAGCCTTTCTAAAGGCTTTACTCAGCCTTCAACCACAAGCACTCGGGTATGCACAGCCTTTCTCAAGGCTTTACTGGTAGCCCAGCTTCTTCACCAACATCCCACCGTACCTTTATTAAGGCAGCCTACCTGATCATCCATTTATTCTTGGCTTCCCTGGGGTATTTTATTCGTGGACATTTTTCCTCCTCTGCATAGGAGCTTGAATACCCAGGTCCCACAGACAATCATTTTCCTGCTGAACATGAAGAATATAAAAAATGGAAGAGATCATCAATAATAGTTAGAAAGAATGGCATGATAAAAGCAATGCTCAGCATCAAAACAGATGAAGATTTATTATATACTATTGCTAATAATAAACTAAAAATATCAGCACAGGCAGAAAAAAACCTAGAAGGTATGAGGATAAATATAAAGGAAAAGTAGAAAATAAGCAATTTATGGATGACTCAAAAAATGTTATAGATAATTGGGAAAAAAATAAAAGGAATAGAAACACCACCAAAAAAGAAGAAATAAGCACATTTTGGAGAAGTATTTATGAATACCCCATTGACCATAACAAAGATACTGAGTGGATAGAAGAATTTAAAAAAAGAACAATAAGGTGCTCCAGTGTAGTGTATATGAAATGAGATGAAGTTATGACCAGAAAAACTGAGGCAAAATTAAAAAGAGTTCAGAACTGGAAAATCCCAGGCCCAGACACAGTACCTAACTTCTGTTTAAAAGCATTAACATCATTACACAAAGATGTGCATCCTGAACAGAAACCAAACTGGTTAGCAGGAAAATGATACTCTTCCTTAACTGTGAACCTGCAAACCATTTTAAAAGCTATAATAACTTGCTCATGAAAATATACAAGCTATACACTGGAATTGATGCAGAGTTTATAGTCATTAAGAAAAAAAACCCCTCCATTATGGCAATAGAACAAAAGGGTAACAAAAAGAAGTCACATGGAACAAAGGATAATTTGTTGCTAAATAAAGCCATAATAGAGGATTGTAAAAAGGAGAAGAATCTAAGTACAGATGGATGGATTACAAAAAACATTGGACAGCATTCTATGTTCATGAAAAAGGAATGCTTACAGATGTGTACAATATACCCTAGATTAATTAGTTACATTACAGTGACAATATCGAGCATGAATGGGTGTGCCTTCATTGAAGGTTGGGCAGCGGGCTGGCAACTTCGCACCATAAAAATCCACTGCCAATCATTAGCGGACGGGAGTTCCGCTGTGGAGACCCCTAACCAGAAAAGCCGAAAGACATTACTTTACAGTGACCATAAAATGATTGGAAACCATTTTGCAGTTGAGCCACGACAAGGGGCAAATCATTATCCCAGGCATGAAAATCCAAAGGGGGATATTCCAGGGTGATTTTCTTTCACTGCTGCTATTTTTTTTACCCTTAATCCATTTAGGCTATTTACTAAACAGATTAGGCTATTGTTACAAGTTGGTTCCCAGAAACTAACCTTGTTTAAAGGTATCTCATATACTTTTTGTGTGTGACTTAAAATAGTATAGCTCATTAAAGAGTTGAAAGCACAACTGCAAATGGTTATCACTTTCTTAGAAAATATAAGAATGTCATTTAGTCTTCCTAAGTGTACAAACACAACATTTAAAAAAGGAAATATGCAGCACCAAGAAAATATTAATTTGGGGTAGGAATGTGATATAAAATAGCTTGAGCAGGAGGGAATGTAAACATATTTGGGCATATATGAATGATCTACAATGAGCATAAAACTCAGTAAAGAATACTTGAGAATACTAAAACTAATAATTGAAAACTGCCTTGATATCTAGTAATAAGGTTCAAGTTATAAACCAGTTTGCTCTTCCAGTTGTAACACAGTATTGGGATAACTGACAAGCCCCAAAAAGTACCGGATGAGTTGCATAGGAAAACAAGAAAATGCTTCACCGTAAATGCTTTACGGTTATCAATGACAGATAAAAATCAGTGTTTACCAAGATTATATATTCCCTGTTCTGAACAAAGGATGGATCTCCTCAAAACTGATTACATATACAGATCTACAGCTGTGGGACTGCATATATATCTGCTGATCTCACCAGTTGTAAGTATAGTGAAAGTTTTTAAAACATGAAAAGAAGTCTAAGATTACATCCCTGCTTAGTTTTGCAGAAGTGTTTCTGTGTGAAGTGGGAATGGAAATCAAACTATTATTAAACAACAATCAGACAGTAACTGAATGTGCCAGAAACAAAATAAAGAATATAAGGAAGAGGATCTGATGAGAAAGAAAGAAATTTGGAAATCCATAAATTTATTGGCAAGTACAAGATCTCCAGGAACAACCTTCTGTTGACAAACATTTGATGCATAAATGATTAAGAAAATATGAATTGAAACCAGAAGATGAAAGGCTAGTTATATCAGCTCAGGATAGTCGACTACATACATGCTGGTTTAGAATGTTCATTGAATACATGGGGAAACAGATAAATGTAAGTTGTGTAAAAAAGGACTGGTAACGGTTGCACATCTTGTTGCTGGGTTTGATACACTAATGACAGAGGGCCTGTATGCTGAAAGGCACAATAATGTGGCAACTGTTGATTTAGGGAATGTGTAAACACTACAATATAGAAACAACTGAGAAACATTGGAAACATGAACAACAAAGTATTATAGGGAACGATGACATTTATATCACATGGTGTCACCCATTAACAACAGTTTAAAAAGTAGATGCAAGAAAACCAGATATAGTAGTGCAGGAACAAAAGACAAAAGTAGCATTAATTATTGAGATTGCAATACCCAGTGATTACATTGCCTTATGTAAAGAGAGACACAAAGTCATAAAATACCTGGATTTGCAGGCAGAAATGAGAGCAATGTGGAAGAAAGTTACCCAGACAGTTCCAATAGTAATAGGAGCAAAAGGTGTAATAAAAATAATTTACAGTCATACTTAGATATGCTACCAATACATGTAACTCCATATGCATTACAGAAGCCATCAATTCTGGGCACATTGCAGGTGCTGAGAAGAACATTTTTAGATAACATCAAAGACTGAAACAATACTAAGTTCATGGACCTTAACTGTACCCTGACTTAGGAGTGGGGTCCATTCCCAATTAGATACCCAAAAGATATGGAAAAATTAAACTGAGAGAAACTTATGAAAACTTTTTAAATGGGATTCCATCTCAGATAGGTATTTTACCTTGTATGATGGACTTTAAGTCTGTAATATTGCTTGATCCATAAAGGAGAAAAATTGTCTAAGTTCTATTGGGGGAATTAAGTGGCCAGGAGTTTATTATATCTTTGTTGAAGTCCAACTGAATGCTATATAATGAAGTAAAATGGCCATCATATTAACTCCAGGCCTGGGTGAACTAGACAACCCACCTTAACTTGTAGCTGACAGATTATATTCCTGACCTTTGGGGTACATAACTGCTTGTCTTAACTATTTTTTTTTATTTCTCCCCATTTTCAGTTTCCCATTACTGAGTTCTACATGGAGCACCCATGGGAATTATAACCCTAAAGGTCCTCTCCTATCTCCTGGTATTCAGCAAAGCAAAGATTAAGCCTGCTACCTCACAGGAAAACCCTTGCCACAGTGTATGTTTACCTATAAACTAGACTAAACTGTTTTGTGTAGTCCTACAGCTCTGCCCTATCTGGTATGCTCACTTGCTGGTAGCACCCCAGGCTACAACATCCTACGTAAAGACAGAACCAATAAAAAAAGGAGGAGGCATAGCAATCTTATACAAAGAACACCTCTCACTACAGCTCCACAACTCCTCAGTAGTCCTACAACTCTGCTGTATCTGGTATGCTCACTTGCTGGAAGCTAGGTTGCTGCCTACATTACCAGGCTTCTAGTCCCTACTCCACCCTTACTATATACCTTACTGACATTAGTTGTTCACATACATGGTGAATTAGCCAAAAGTTAAATTAAATGCAGAACCAAGCTCAGTTAGGCAGTTCTGTCAGTCAGTAAAAGTTTAACTGCCACATACTACCCAACTGATAGTTTATGAGCACAACTGCAGCCTCATGGTCTGAACCCACTCTGTTCGCTCACTTCGTTTGCTCACTCTGCTCCTCTACCATACCCCAAATTTCACCCACCCCCACTTCATCTGAACTTATACTTCACACTAACCACTCCCACCTCTCAACTGCCAATCCCCTTCACACATACACACACCAACCACTTACACTCTGTCTATACCCAATTCAACATCTCACATATAGTTACACACTTGCATTACTATGACAGTACTACATCACACTTTACTGCTTACTACATACACAGCTCTTCCACTGCTGTTATACACCCTCACAGCATATAATACCTCCCTGCACTATACCACATACACTCCCAAACATACTTCCAACTTGCAGACACCTAGACACACATTTCTTCCTCTTGTAACCCCAACCCTCCTCCACACAACCATTACAGATTATTATACCCTACAAATTCTCCCACTACACCCTAAATCTCACCATACAAATAGATTCACTAAACTGTTATTTAAGCTCTCCAAACTCTATCACTACCTACACAAACAACTAACTCTAGCAGGAGACATACACCCCAACCCTGGTCTCACCCGCTCTCAACCCACACCACACCTTTCCATCCATCCAACACTACCCCCTCCACACCAACCAAACTTGTCTATCTTGCACCAAAGATCCAAAGCATCCCTTTTCATGATCAACATTAATGTTAGAAGCATAACCAAAAAAACTCACAATCTACACACTTTGCTATCCCACTACTCCCCAGATATAGTAACATTAACTGAAATCTGGCTTAAACCCCACACCGACAACTCCTCAGTCCCACACATAGATAATGCAGAGATAATTATAGCTAAATTAAACATTAACTCTAGCAAAACTCTCAACATTATAGGAGGTTACATACCACCTGGTAACAGCACTTCTAGTGTTGAATACCTACTACACTGGTGCTCCAATCACCTCCCCCAAGAAACCATTATCATGGGAGACTTCATTATTGACTGGTTCCAATGCTCCTCACAAAGCCCAACTATTCACATGAACCTTTACTGGTTCACCCAAACCATCACAACTCCCACTAGAACTGACAAAGTCACCAAACAGATGTCCCTACTAGATTGGATTCTAGTAAACATACCCCACCTTGCATCTCACTCTGGATATCTCCCTGATAACCTAAGTGACCACAGTCCAACTTTCCTCCTTCGTGACTGTATCCACCCAGTACATCAAACCACCTACCACACAATCAGGAATAAAAAACATTTTAATCCTGACAACTTTATCACTGCCTTACAAAACTTCCACTGGGAACACCTCAAACATCTAACCCTAGATGAAGCAGTACTATCCTTCAACAAGACCTTTCTTGATATTCTCAAAACCCATGCCCCACCAAGACAAATTAGAGTCAAAGCCAATTATACCATAAAAACAAATCCAACACCGCCAAACAAACCTTCCTACAACTTAGAAACAAAGACAAGAAACAAGTGAAAATAGACAAAACCAATTATTACCTAAGTATCCAAAATAAGCACCAAAAACATCCACAAAAGTCCTGGGCCGCAGTTAAAAACCTATTACAACCAGGTAATATTGCTACTCCCACTCTAAAAACAACTTCCAGTACTGACAACATAGCTACCCAATTCAACAATTTCTTTACTGAAACCATTCTAAACTTAGCCAAAAAGCAAACTAACACATATACTTTCCCAGAATCAAACAATGCCTCAGCCCCACAAGATACCTCCACCCAATTTAAATTATAACCAGTATCCACGAGCTACATCAAAAAGCACCTGAAAAAACTAAAACCTACAACATTAGCTGCCGACAACCTTCCCACTGACTATCTTAAAATGACAACAGATGCCATCTCCTATCCTCTAGCAATACTCATTAACAGATCTTTAGCCGAATCACATGTACCCTCTATCTGGAAATTATCACACATATCACCCCTTCACAAAGGGGGAGCATCTTACGAACTTACTAACTACCGTCCCATTGCCATTCTCTTTTCCCCTCTCCAAGATCCTAGAAAGAATAGTACACACACAACTCATGAAATACCTCACCTCACATAACCTACTATCTAGTACCCAGCACGGCTTTCACCCAGCACATATCACTACAACTGCCCTACTAACCTTTACCAACAAACTTAACCAACTTAGAAATAACTCCCTATTTGTATCAGCCTTATTTCTTGACCTATCAAAAGCCTTAGATATGGTCATCCACAACAATCTGATTAAAATCCTTTCCTCCCTAAACATCAATATCCCAACTCTTAACTGGTTCAAAGCTACCTAGCAGACAGGCAACAAGCCATTCAATGGCAACAAACTCTCTCCCACACCCTCCCAGTCACAATCGGGGTCCCACAAGGCTTCATCCTTGGACCTCTCCTATTCTCACTCTTTACCAACCAACTATACACTGCTACCCCCAATGCCAGCCTAGTTCAATATGCTGATGATTCAACCCTGATCTGTGCAGCCCCATCTCTTACAGCCCTCCAAACCCTTACCCAAGACACTTTCCTCTCAGTAGAAAAATGGCTAACCAACTCACACCTGATACTTAATCCCAACAAAACTAACCTCCTAATCTTTTATCCCACTAGAGCAGCTACCTCCTCCCCCAACCTTCAAAATCTACTCTAACAATAACACCATTATTACTCCAACTACCCACACCAAACTACTGGGGATAGTAATTGACAACAATCTAAAATTCGACCTCCATATAGACCAAACCATCAAAAAAGTCCACAAGAAACTAGGCCTCCTGTACAGGAATGCCCAATTTCTAACACCTTCTACAAGAATCACCATAGCCAGAACACATCTGCTATCTACACTCCTATACGCATCCCCCATCCTCATCAACCTACGTAAATCAGACCTCAACAAATTAGAAGCTTGCTATAACAAAGTATCCAAATCTGCCATCAAATAACCATACAGATCACATCACTGCCAGTTCCTAAAACAGCTCGACTGGATTGAACTCCCACATCTCCTACACTTTAACCAGCTAAGCCTAGCCCACCAAATTCTACACCACCCAACCAAAACTCCACCCCTCAGTCATCTAATTCAGCCATACTCTGTTCCTAGACCCCTCCACTCTGATAACAAATACTACAAGTTACTAGAGCAAGGAACTCAGCTGGTGAAGGCCTTTTCTCCAACTATACTGCTAAACTATGGAACACTCTACCCACTATTCTTACCCCAAGTTACTCACCAAAACAATTCAAATCACTCCTGAAAACTCACCTATCATAATCCTGGCTCTGCCCCTGCATTACCCCAGGATAAACATCTCCTAAACTCCAGTCTCACTTTCTTTACCCTTGTATAACCCAACATGGTCACTTTCTAAACTAACATCAAACACTGTACCACCACAAAAAGAAAAGCGTACACTCTCTCAGTATGTATCATATCGTATATTCTACTTGTGTGCTTTACAACTACTGTTATCACAGCAAATACACCTATTGATATAACTGATATTCGCTTACTTTTTTAAATCATTGATTTTTCAATTAATAATTTTCTCTGAATTGCTATTTAAGCATATGTCAGTCTATATACCAAAGTATATTAGCCTGTATTAACCTGTTGTGTTGAGTTTGTAATTAGCATTGTATGACATGGAGCATTTCTACTGTATTAACTTGTTGTGTTGATTTTGTAATTAGCATTGTATGACATGGAGCATTTCTCCCCAGGCCTCCACTGAAAATGGGCAATTGCCCAGCTGGGCCTTCCCGGTAAACAAATGTAAAATAAATAAATAAATAAATTGTCTATACGCCAATCTGGCTGATCTGCTTCAGATAATCTTACATTCTCTTCTGTCTTTTTAAGAAGAAAGATAGAACTGCTCTTCACACAATTTCTTCTGAGATGTCAATTCTTTCCATTCTACAGTGTACCTCTTATTTGGTGGTAAAAGTTGGTAAATTATATCCATTGTTTCCCTAACTCAATAATTTTCAAATACATGTTTTCTTATTGTGGACAGTATTCATTTAGCAATATCTGGAGATATTCTCATAAAAATACTTTGATGCCTACCTTGCATATATAAATGGTACAAGTTGGGCATTGATATACTTCAAAAATTGTCCCAGTGATCTCCTATCCTGAACAGAGGTATCATAATTCCACCTTGTAGATCTAACTGAAGATCTACTAAATCTTGAAGTGTTTAGGTCCAACCTATTGCATTAAGAATAAAATCTAATGAAGGTAAATAAAGAAAACTCTTCTGGTAAAAGTACCTTAATGATATGCCATATCAGTAAAGTTTTTTCTCATTAGGATTTCTATACCTTCAGAGTCTCATCAAAAGAGTTTTCATGAACATTTAAATAAAGAATTAGAAAGGAAAAGACATAAAAGTAAACAAACTAGGTAGACAGGGGGAAGACCAGACATCATTAAATTCCCCATCTGTACCACGTGAACAATGGGAAATTCTCATTGTCTTGTTAACTCATGGAGTATAGTGAATTGAGTAAGACTTCTATTGTTTTTATCTCCTCTTCAGCTTTGGGAATAAAAGAAAATTACCAAAACAATACTTTCCATATCACATTTTCTGCTGTCTGAATATTTTGGTATTAAAGAATTTCATTCTGAAGGTGTTGATTTAGCTTGGTAATCCTACCCTCTATCAACCCCCCCCCCCCAAATGTGTATTGCGAATGCACTATTTCTGTATATAATATGCATCTACTACTGTGCTATACTCAATGAACTGTGTATCTTGTAACTGTTAAGCTGAAATTTTAGAGAAAAAGTTCATCTTATGTTAATCTGAAAATGATAAAATGAATTGTCAGTTACTTATTCTATTTTTCATCTACATGGAAAAGACTGTTTTAGATGGACTAGGGTACTTTATGTGCATGCGTTTGTTTGCATTTTTGCCATGTATGCAGTATAAACAAGGAGGGTTTAGGGGATATTTAATGAAACTGATGACACCATAAGGTGGTAATAAATGTTTGATCACATGGGCATGGGAAAGATGGTAGTAAGATGCTAACTACACAGCCAAATATAGGTTTAAATATTATTATATACCTATGCACACACATGCATGCAACTTTCTCTCTCATTCTGATATCTCTCTCTCTCTCTCGCTATATATATGTATATATATATATATATATATATATATATATATATATATATATATATATATATACATATACACACACACACACACACACACACACACACACACACACACACACACACACACACACACACACACACACACACACACACGCACACACACACCTATATATATCAAATAAAATGATTTTATATACACGCATATATTTTAAAATGATGTAATAATTTTAAATATATATATATATATATATATATATATATATATACACTGCCGATCAGTGAAAGTCAAAATATTTGAATTTCAAAAGATTAAAGAAAATATCAATGAAATTCACTCAGTAAAAAGCCCTACTATATCTTCAGCTTGGGGGGTGCACCTCCTATAATCCTGGCTACCTATATATTTCAACTTTGAGGTTCCACAACAGTGGGGAAAGAGCAAATTCAAACTTTTTGCTATACTATGACCACTCACAATGTAATGCCAATATTTTTGGATTAAATGACTAATCAAATGTAACTGCCAGCATAAAACGCATATGATCTGCTGGATGTTCAACAAAGTTGCTTGCAGCTGGCTGTGACACTGAGGACCCTAACCGAAATTTTCAGTTGCCCCATAGTGCTGTATAGTTAAGTGACTTGCTCAAGGAGAGGGTATAAATATGAGGCAAACTCAGAGGTGTTCCATAAAACTGGAGTCAGATAAGAACAGTGTACTCCAAATTGCTTAAAAAGTTAGCAGAGTCATGTGTTTTGTATCAACATATAATCTTTCAACCACAAAAACTGATGAAACTCTAATGAATGACATTGACTTTGCCAAATTAAAAGAAAAAGTCAAATTAATGAAGTTCTGGCAGTTGGTGTGGTGGACTAAGGCTCTTGCTTAATGCACCCTAAGGTACAAGGTTTGACTCTGAGCAAATCACTTAAATAGTCAGTGCCCCTCTTACTAGGGCACTCACACACACACACACACACACACACACACACACACACACACACACACACACACACACACACACACCAGAGTGAAGGAAGTGTCATCTTCTCTGCTCAGTTCAGATGAATCCTAAAAACAATAAGCAATTCAGTATAAAAGCATCTTCTTAATTCACATATTTTGCTAGAGGTTAAGAAAGTGAGAAACAATGCTTGCTTGATTCAGACAAGTCCTTGGTAAAAGCAAAACAGTAATCAAATCTCTGTTCTAACTCCCGGGCATCTCAGATGTATGTGTACACCACTGTCACTGGCTCAAATGATCATCGGTTATGTGAATTGCATGTGTATGTAGCCGCAGTCTCTGTCCTTGGATTAAATGATCACTTACATGTGTATGCATCTGTTGGGTGCTGAGCAGGGAATTTTGACTTTTTCATTTTTTTATCCAGATTTTTTTATTTAAATGTTATGTGACTGGACTACCCAGTCAGCATTGGGCCCTGGGCAGCTGCCTACATCTTCTTGTGCTAGATCTGGCCACACTTAGATGTAAATGTTTGCAATTGGAGTATGGTGGAAATGCACAGTAACTAATGTGCTGGCATCCAATAACATTTTTCAAAATTTCCACAAGATTATCTCCAAGAATCAGTGTTGGTCAAATTAGTGATGTGTGCAGCACCATACTTTTCTAAATCATTCTACCATTTTGGTTTGCCTCATTTGGATACATCGGTATTCTCATTTTAATAACACTCATCATTATCATGTCATTATTTGTCCTTTAGCATACATCACACCCAGTAATGCTATTTCTCAATTGATACTAGCTATATGCTTATCTCTGAATCTCAGAAACCTGCACATGACCAGTTGTTGTGCAACTTTGCTTAGCCTGATGCAGCAAAGAATTGTGAATCCCAGCCTCAGTTCAAAATAAATTCAAAGTAACATGCCCTTCATAATTTTGCCTTTTGTAAATGTTATTCTGTGAAAAGTGGAAATACACTTTCTCAAAGAAGGATCACAATAAAGTCTGCCAATTCCTATAAAATATAGCCCTCACAGGATGTGCCATCTAGTTATATGTTATAATGAAAACATTCCATTGAACTCCCCCTCCCAAGAGGAAAGAATATGCACCCCTCATTGTCAATTTTTAGTGAGCTTTTCAGAGTTATTTGTTGAAGCAAATAATTTTGAATAGAAACTCAGATGTGTTCTGCATTTCATATGGAATCATGTTTGACATAACTTTCACTATGTGCCTTTATTTAATGTTGATAAAAGCATTTGTTACAAAAAATGTATTAAAGATACTTAAATTCGAGGAAAAATGATTTTTAAGTTAAAATGTTGTCATCATGCGGTCTTAATGAGGGCATTAATTATAAGTATTTATTATGAGAAGTCCCTGCGGAAAGAGACTTCAAGTTGTCACAATAACTTGCTATTCACTTAACAGTGTGATATGATTGGTTCTATTAAACCGACTGCAATATTTAAAGAGAGATTTTAAACTAACACCGAGATATCAGGAGTTGTGAATGTATATTTGTCAATAAATCTTTTCAAAGTTGGCACACTGCTCAATATCTTGCAAAATAAAATGAATACTGGAGTTTTGCAACGTCTACAGTTCCTCTGAACATGACTTTAATTGCTACTTATTATTGTCTGGCACTGTTATTCTGCTATGTAAGGATGTGTAACTTTGTCTCAGCTGTAATTTGTCTTTACAGGACAGTGTCTTATTTGTGCAAAACTTTGTACTTAAACCTCCCCATTTCCTTCCCTTCATTTTGTAAATGAATTATTATTATTATTAATATTATCTGCTTAGCAATTACATTCACAGCCTGGGCTGGTAGGCATGCTAAAAAATAAATGTTTGCATACTGTGCCTAGAATGCAAAGACTAGATGAAGGCTTTTATTGATTAAAACAGAAAACACAAAAGCCCAGTTGCTGTAATGCATTACAGTCACTTTTAAGAAGTAAATAGCATCAGCAACTGATCATGTAGAGAGAGTGAGGGAGGTGCTACCTATACATAAAAACAAGAAATAATGCTTCTATCAGGCACCTAGGAAAAAGGTAAAATACCTTGGAAAAAGTCAGCCCAAGCAAAAAAGATCTAAAAATGATCATTTCTTTTAATCTTTTAATCTTGTAGTAAAACAGGTTTAGCACTTTAATCCCTATCCCGGGCACTTCATCAGAAAAACAAAGCTTAAGAAAGTGTGTGCAATTTCAAAAACACCAATCAAATCACATGTCTAATTAAGAAGACTAATCATAAAAAAAGGCATTTAAAATGAAAGTGACTTTTTCCAAGGTATTTTATCCCTTTTCTAGGTGCCTGCTACGTGTTCTTTCTTGTTTACTCATTTTCTTTTGAACGCTTGTCAACTGTACTTTTGTGTTTTACCTTTGCATAAGTCTTGTAAGCTAAACTTTCCCATTGCTGAATGTAAGTAGTTAAAGAGTTGTGGCCAGCACAAGAGCAGCAATTAACCTGCTGATTCCCTGGGCTGCTGCAGCTCAGAATGATAATCCAAGCGATGGTGATATGGGAGTATGCTGCTAATGTCAGTGTCTGTAAGCCAAAACCACCAGCAGCATGAATAGGAAATAAGCAAGTCACATGGGAAATGGCATATGTATTTATAGTACACTGAATAACAGCAAAGAAAATGTAGAGGTCAGATTATCACAAGATCATAAGGTGCAATACTGAGACGTTGCCCGGACAGAGTAAAATATAATTCATGTAGGCAGCTATCCAATGAACAGAATATGATTAAAGTGAGTCTTAAAGTGGGATTTATTTTTCTCACAGGCTAGGAGATTAGCAGCTACCTTATGACATAGATAGAATAGTTATACTAAGATGAAATACAATATAACTGAAGTGCATTATATGGCAAAATCTTTTCCAAACATTTGTTTGATGTCATTAGAGGAATTCTATATCTACGTGTAGTGCCACTGCATTTACATAATAAGTGCTTTATTTCAAATATTCATTAATGTTTCATACTAACCGTATTTTATGCTGCAAATATACACTAATCTACATCACAAATGGTTGGAATAATAATCACATGAAAATGGTGTTAAAATTAACTAATGACTTACTCTTAACATAACATTAATTTGCTGTTCAGCATTTGACTATATCTAGGGGTTATTCAGTTTATCTAAGGAAATACAATGTATTCATTGTAAATTATGTATGGAAACTCATAATTGGCATGTCCTGTTGTGTTGGTTACTTAAATGTCAAAGTAGGAAGATTATCTGCTTTTTCTGGTTGATGTTTCCATATATTTATATTGACTAGATCATAGTTTGCATCCATTTTTGTAAGTTTGCTAGACTTGGAGAAAGAGGAGAACGTATTTTTTATGTTTTTCCTATTTTCTTTATTTTCTTTGACTTTGTGCCACCTCAAAGTTAATAGTTATATAGTTTACAATGGAGGCTCAGGGGGTATCCTTTGTAAAAAGGACCTTTGTGTTTTCATCACTTGGGCATAGCATTCAGGCAGACTGAAAAAACATAGCAAAACTCTATCAATGTGGACTGATTTTCTTATTGCTAAATGATGATTAATCTAGTTTCCCTCTGGCTGTTTCCCATATCAGTTTGCCCATCTATTTAAATATTTTCTGTCATGATCCTGCTCTATGTGATGTCAAGTACACCTCTTAACACATTAGCAATTGGATCAAGAATTCTCTTAAACTAATTCCACTTAGCTGTTCCTTGAGCCTATAGAAAAAGTCCACAAACAATGTGACTCCTAAACTTTGCTCCTGTTTAAATAACTATGCCTGAATGCAAACATTTTCTTATGTTGTAAATACTAAGAATTGATTATGGGCACCACCACTGCTCTTAGACCTCACACAAAGAATACTGTCTGTTAGTAAAAAATTTCTCTTTATACCTGTAATGTTGATCCTGTTTCTTCCACATATTTTGAACATATATTTCAAATATATTTATTCTAGCCTTTTATTACTTTTTCCTAGACCCAGTTACTAGTTCTATGCTTCTAATCCCCAGACATTTTCACTTTTACCTTTCTTATAGCTTCTTTTGATGCTGCCCAGATCTTATTTCTCCTTATGTACATAGATGCACAGGTATACACTAGGCTAACAACCACTGGGACATTATAAACTTAGCCAAGCAACCCTAATGCACCCTGCAATTTTATGTGCTGGTCTTTATAAGTCTAGCCAGGCCTCCCTAATGTAATCAGCAAGTTTACGTGCCTTAGTTTATTTTAAGGAGCATATACATGCTAGAGCAAGATTTACATGTTGTCTCTTTCCATTAGAGACACAGGTGCTAGACCTAGGGCATATTTCTAATGTCCCATTCACTGATGCAGGTTTCTCTTGAATAAGGTTAGGAAACAGCTCTGCTTCACATGGATAGGAAGTCTGTTCAGAGAAGAAGAATTCTCTGAGTTACATACCTGTTCCTCCAACATGTCCTATTTGTGTTGAAAGAAAAGTTTAAATCTCTGGAGCGAGTAATTCTGATGCAATCCATTTTGCAGATGCAAAAGGTCCATTAGAGTGGGATCCAAGGATGCCTTTTTTGCCAGATGTAGATTGCATCTCAACAGTCTATAAAGTATAGAGATAGGGCTTTGAGGCACTCTGCAAATGACATGTTGTTTACAACTTGTATTCTTTTTGTGAGGAACTTCTATAGTTGTTTCAGTTATTACATATGCCTGGGGTGTTGTACTCTATGATAGGCCTTCCTTGCTCCTGGATGCCATGTCTTTACTTATAAATTGAGCAACATAGATTGATTTCCCTATTACCTTAGACACATGTTGGTCAAAAGCCAGGTACTATCTACATACATTCCCAAATCCCTAGTTCTACTCTTAGGTTTGTGTTATTTATTGGGTATTTTTCTAGGGTGGCTGACTTCCCAAAATGTTACTATTGTGCATTTCTTGACACTGAGTTTTGTGGTGTGGCTTTTGCACCAGTCATTTGTCTGTGTTAGTACGTCTTGTAGGGTATTAGTATATTGGGCGGATTGTATGAGTGCTCTTAGTTTGCCAGAGGCCATTGACATTGGGCTGAACGTCTAAGAAGTAGATGCCAAAAAGGAGCAGACCTACCAAAGAACTCTGAGGGACTCTACTAGTGATCTGCCTCTTTGTGGAGGTGGCCTCCACTATCCTAACTTCCTGGATCCTATCTGAGAGCCAGATACCTATCCAGTGTGTAGCATATGAGTTTATGCCAATATTCATGAATTTAGTGAATAAAAGCCAACACTCCAGATGTTCAAATCAATCCCAATCGCCAAAGCAGTCACTTAAAAACAAAACAAGCAGGGACTAAACCATCTAAAATTTATTAAACGCAGAAAAACAAATAATAAGTAGCAAAGCTTTTGAGTATAAGCAACTCTTTTTCAATGCTAAAACACAATATCAATTTTGCTCACATTCAGTTTATATTAAAAGCTAGCATCTTGAATTTAATCACATGATCAGTAATTAATTACCTTAAGACAGTTAACTCATTTATAATATAATACAATGCCTGGTAAATGTTAGTTCATAAAAACTCCCTCTTAAGTTTGAAAATGGGGTTAACACTAGTTTTCATATTCAGTGCAGGTGGTTTATTTGCTCTGAAGCAGTCAGTCCAGCTGTATTCTGCTACTTCAGTTTTGGTAACCAGATCTCCACCCCTTAAGTTAATAAGTATCTTCTGTATAGTTCTAAATTTAAATATGTGATCCTTCTCCATGGCAATAATGTGCTTACTTAGTGCATTTCTATCAACCTCCCTTCTGTTTCAGATAGATGAGATTTTATTCTCTCCTTTAATATTTGATTGATCTTACCAAATTAAAAATGTTCGCACTTAACACAGTTCATCATAGGTTCATAGGTTCATAGGTTGGTACTAGGCTATCGGCCCTAAGGCCTATGCAAGCCTAGCCATAACAATTCCCTGGAAATTTCTTCCCACAATATTTACTTCTGTGGGGCCCTGTCTAGCAGGGCAACTGACATGATCCCCGGGGTGAAATTCCTATCTCCCATACAATCATCAAGGTTTCTTTTGAAGATGGCCAATGAGGTGCTCTGCTTGATATGTATGGGCAGTCTATTCCAGAGTATGGGGAGTCTCTGGATCAGAAACCTATCCCTCCAGCATGTTTTGTTCATTGTGATGATAAGGTTTAGATCCCTGGAGCGTGTGGCTCTGAGGGATTGTGATTTCTTTAAGTGGAGCATGGCCAACAGCTCAGGGTTTGACATGGCCTTGTATGTTAATCAGAGATCACCTCTGAGTAGACGATATGCCACAGAGTATAGCTGGAGTTTTTTTAGACGGTCAGCATATGGCATCTGCTTTAGGCCTGTGATTCTTTTAGTGAGGTATTTCTGTGGGCTTTTCAGCTGTTGCAGATGTCTTGTGATGTACATACCAAATGGGGCAGTATACTCTATAATGGGTCTAATGAGGGATGAGTACAGTGGAACAATGACATCTTTTTTTCTGGATGAAAAGCCCTTAGTGATGAGGTGTGCCACATAGAAGGATTTCCTGACTGTTGTGGCGATGTGGTTATCGAAAGTGAGACCACTGTCCACTTGTATCCCTAAGTCTTTCATCACACTTTCGATGTTTAGTGTCCTGCCACCTATGTGGTAGTTCATGGGTACATGTTTTTTCCAAAGGGGATAACTATACATTTCTTGGCATTAAGCTTGAGCCCATGGCTCTGGCACTAGGCATCTGTTTCTACAAAAGGGCCTTACAGAAACAGATGCCCATGGCTCTGGCACTAGGCATCTGTTTCTGTAAGGCCCTTTTGTAGAATATCCACATAATTTGGGGATTCAATAATGGCTCCCAGTTTGCAGTCATCTGCAAACTTTGTTAGCCAGAGTCCCTTAGTGTTGGCCTGTACTTCAGAGAAGTAGATTCTAAACAAGAGTGGTCCCAGAACTGAACCCTGAGGTACTCCACTTGTCACTTGTCTGGAGCTGGATTTGGAGTCGGCTACTTTTACAGTCTGGGTTCTGTCAGTAAGCCAGTTGGCAACCCATCGAGTGACATAGGAATTTATGCCCAGCTTAGTAAGTTTATCTATGATTCCAGAGTGGGGGATGGTGTCGAAGGCCTTGGCGAGGTCCAGATAGGCTATGTGGACCGCCTTACCCTCGTCCACAGCTCTGGAGACAGATTCAAAGAAGTCAATCAGATTCAGGAGACAAGATCGGCCCTTCACAAACCCAAACTGGGTGGAGTCCAGTGTTTGAAGGTTGCCAATGTCTTTGTTTATAAGTTCCATGATAATGCGTTCCATGCCCTTGCAGATCAGGCTTGTCAGACTGGTGGGACGGTAGTTCCCGGGATCCAAGGTGGATCATCCCTTGTGGAGCGGGATAACTGTAGCTGTGCGCCACTCAGTGGGCACGAAGCCTGAGGTGAGGCTATGATTAAACATGATACTTAGGTGGGGTGCCAGTTAGTTTTGTAGTTCATGTAGTACACAGCCTGGGATGTCATCTGGTCCCATGGATGCATATTCTTAGCTTTGGAGAGTGCTGTTTCTACCTGTGTGGCTGTGATTATCAGAATTTGGCAGTCTTTTGGTATTGAGATGGGCCCTTTAGGGAGTGAGAGGGGGTGAAGTTGGCACTAAATCGATCTGCCAGGATATTGGCAATATCCTTGGGATCAGTATATTTAATGCCCTTCTCTTGTAGCTCAGAGTAGATCTGAGCATTACCATTTAGATTCTTGACATAGCTATAGAATGCCTTGTGGTTGTCTTTGGAATCTTTGGAAATTTTATTTTCATAACTAGCTTTTGAGGATTTTATGAGGGATCTCAGCTTCTTATTGAGGCTGGTGAAGGAGTTTTTTGCATCCTGGGATTTTCCTCTTTTCTGCAGCAGTTTCTTCCTTCTGTTGTATAGTTTGTTTATAGCAGGGGACCACCAGATTGGCTTCCTTTTTTTGGAGAAGAGCATCTTGGTTCTATTTGGGATGCACGATTCATGCACAAGTGGATGTGCTCGTACAGTGCCTTAGTGTAGGATTCTGCAGTCGAACTTCGAGATCTCATATGCGTGGGTGTTGTGAAGTTTGTCACTTCTGACTTCAGTAGCATGAAGTTGGCTTTGGAGAAGTTTTTTAAGGAGGTTCCTTACTGGGGGGTTGGGGTGGGATGTGGATGTCAAGGGTGATTTGCTTATGGTCAGACCTGACCAATGAGGGGGTGACCACTGGTGTGGAGCATCTATCTCCCATGTTGGTAATGACCAGGTCTAGGATATTGGAGCCCCTGGTGGGACAATGGATTAGTTGATTCAGGGCGTTGGAATTTATGAATTCCAAGAACCATTGGGAAAAGGAGTTGGTACCCGAGTAGTTTTCCCAATTAATGGCAGGGTAGTTGAAATCACCCAGTATTAAAGTGTTTGGTTGTATCTAAATATTTTCCAGTATATTTAGGAAGGTGTAGTGAGAATCTTGGGGTATGGTGGGGGATCTGTAGCAAGCTACAATTTGGATTGCAGTCTTACCTAGTGTTAGTTGCACCTGGAGAATTTCAGATGCATTGTGTTGGGCAACTAGCCTGGAGGTGTGAATATCCTTGGTGAATATGGACACTCCTCTACCTTTAGTGTTTCGGTCTTGGTTTTGTGGCCGAAAAGTGTGGTAAGAATTGTAGCCTGGTATTGCAGGGGTGCTCTCTGGAGCCTTGAACCAGGTCTCAGTCACTGCACAGATATCGATGTTCTCCATTTTTAGGAATGCCTCGAGAGAGTGCATTTTGAGGTTTAGACTTCTATCATTGAGTAGCATTACCTTCAGATTTTGCATAAGTCTATCTGTTATGGTGGTGGTTTTATCCTTTGAACCTTGCCTAAAAAAGGCACTATAGGGGTGGCAAGAGCTTTAGTCAGTAACCTGAATCCCAGGGGTGACAGGTGCAGACCATCTCTGGCAAAGCATAGTGGTTTGTCGATCATGTCTTCCCAGGCAGACAAATACTGGATCCCCTTTGAATGACACCAGAAGCTTAGCCAATTGTTGAAGTCAATCATTTTGTCCTTATACTGTGGTATCATTCTAGGTGAAGGCAAGATGCTACTCAGGGCTAGGGTCATAGTTTCAACAAAATGAGCATCCTATGCTTTTATATTAAAGTTACTAGCTTCTTTCTCCCCCTCACATTGTTGTTTGTTGTTTGTAGACAGTATTTTACTCTTAGCTTCAAGTGACTGCCATCTCTGTCATTTCATGGGAAGGATCACACGTAACTGCTATCTCTGTCACTTCACGGGAAGGATCACAAGTGACTGCCATCTCTGTCATTTCATGGGAAGGATCACACGTAACTGCTATCTCTGTCACTTCACGGGAAGGATCACAAGTGACTGCCATCTCTGTCATTTCATGCGAAGGATCACTAATGAGTGAAAAGCAGCTGGGATGAAAATCAGCATCTCTAAATAAGTGACCATATGTCCTTCTGAAAAAAAGGGCTACTGTAGGAACAGAGAGAAGCTACTCCTGTTGCCATTGTCACAAAACTCATAGCCTACAGTCCAACTGTTGTGAGCAGGCATCATCTATGAGTGAAATAACCTTTGTGCCAAAAAAGTAGTTTCAACAAAATGAGCACCCTGTGCTTTTATATTAAAGTTACTAGCTTCTTTTTCCCCCTCACATTGTTGTTCTGCACACTTTTCTGCATGGAAATTCTTGCTCTACTATCCCACTTAGTATTCAGTCACATCCTAATGACTGTTGGTGTCATGAATTTAATACAATGTGCTCTGTTTTAATCAACAAAATACTGCAGTTTCATCTTGTTCTCCTACTGCTACTTCTAAAATTTCATATTAACCTACTTTATTCCTTCCAAATGTGCAACAGTTTCATGATTTGCTACAGACATGATCTCACAATCTGTTAATATAACTCCTAAATAAAATGTAATATATTTATGAGCCGGAAACATTGCTGGAGTCAATGTAAGAATGTGGGTACTGGGAAGAAATGAAGCAGCAGCAGGACACCTTGAAGCTACTTACAGAAAACATTTTCTGCAAACATCTCAGTAAATAAAGACATACAGTATACCAAAGTGCTATACTGTGAAGTGGTGACAGTCCTTATATAAACACAGATGGAAGCAGAACACATCATCATGTACCCACCCAACATAAGTGACAGGCTACTGAAAGTCATCCCTTCTCTCAGTGCTGATGTGACCATGATGTGGTTTTATATATATATATATATATATATATATATATATATATATATATATATATATATATATATATATATATATATAAGAGAGTGGATGAAAAGCCGTTTGAAGTGTGGGGGGGGGGGTAAAGGAAGCAAAGCCTAGTTATATATATATATATAAGAGAGTGGATGAAAAGCCGTTTGAAGTGTGGGGGGGGGGGGTAAAGGAAGCAAAGCCTAGTTTGGCTTTTATGTTTTACCACTTAGTAAGATAGCACATTCAATGATTGCCATTTTTGGTGAGTGTGGACATAAACAGTTGTGCTATACTCCTACAGAGATGATAGCTACCGGCACAAATAAAATTTGAAACGTGGGCTCCATGCTACTGGACAATATATCTGGTGAGTTCATAGGTTCATAGGTTCATACTAGGCTATCTGCCCTAGGGCATTTGTAAGCCTAGCCAGAGTGTGTGTGGCTTTCGCCACCCCTTGGAATGAGAATACTGTGCCCATTTAGGGTTTAGTTTACTGTGCCTCTGTCTAGTAGTGACACAGAGATGACCCCCAGGGTAAATCTACGATCTCCCATCCACTCGTCAAGATTTCTCTTGAAGAGAGTCAGTGAGGGGCTCTGCCTAACATGGACTGGGATTCTGTTCCAGAGTGTAGGGAGCCTTTGGGTTATGAATCTGTCCCTCCAGCACGTCCTATTTATTTCTGTGTTGAGGCTCAGATCTCTCGCTCTCGTGGCTCTGGTGGATTTGAATTTCCTTTGGTGGAGCATGTCCATTAATTCCGGATTGGACATGGCCTTGTATGTCAGGCATAGATCGCCTCTGAGTAGTCGGTATGCGACTGAATAGAGCTGGAGTTTCTTCAGCCGGGCAGCATATGACATATGTTTGAGACTCTTGATCCTCTTGGTGAGGTACTTTTGGGGTCTTTCTAACTGCTGCAGGAGTCGGGTAAGGTACATCCCAAATGGGGCATTGTACTCAATTATGGGCCTGATAAGGGAAGAGTATAGGGGCACAATGACCTCTCTTGATATAGATGTGAATCCTTTCATGATAAGGTGGGCAATATAGAAGGTCTTCCTAACCACATTGGCAATGTGAGTGTCAAATGAGAGGTTACTGTCAACTTGGGTCCCTAGGTCCCTGATTACTTCTTCCATGCTTAATGGATTACCACCTATGTGGTAATTTGTGGGTACTTTGTTTTTCCCAAAGGGTATGGCTATACATTTTTTGGTGTTCAGTTTAAGGCCATGGCTCTGGCACCAGTTATCCATTTCTATGAGGCCTTTCTGAAGGATGCTTGTGTCCACTGGAGTATCAATTATGGCGCCCAGTTTGCAGTCGGCTACAAACTTTGTCAGCCGCAATCCTCCTATGTTAGCTTGCACCTCGGAAAAATAAATGCCGAACAAGAGGGGTCCCAGGACCGAGCCCTGTGGGACACCGCTTGTGACTGGCTAAGAGTCTGACATGGCTCCAGCAATTCTGACCTTGCGGGTTCTGTCCTTGAGCCAGTTTGAAAACCCATCTTATGACATATGGGTTTATATTTAAACTGTTGAGCTTGTCTATGATGCCTGAGTGGGGTATTGTGTCGAAGGCCTTTGCAAGGTCAAGGTAGGCTGTGTGAACTGCCTTACCCTCATCAATGGCCTTAGTGACTGTTTCAAAAAATTCGACCAGGTTCAAAAGGCAGGCTCTGCCCTTGACAAAGCCGAATTGGGTGGGATCCAGTGTCTGTAGGTCCCCACTGTCTTTGTTTATGAGTTCCATAATGATCCTCTCCATAGCTTTGCAGACCAGGCTCGTCAAGCTTATGGGTCGGTAATTTCCAGGGTCCGTAGAAGCGCCTCCTTTGTAGAGTGGGACCACTGTTGCTGTATGCCATTCTTTGGGCACGTATCCAGTAGTAAGGCTAAGATTAAACAGCAGCCTTATGTGCGGGTTTAGTTCCTCTTGGAGTTCATGTAGCACGCAACCTGGGACACCGTCTGGTCCCACTGATGCTGTGTTTTTAGCTTTGGAGAGGGCGGCTCTCACCTGGGTATCTCAGATGTCAGGGAGGCTACACTCTGCTGGGATAGATATCTGTCCTTTTTGGGGGGGTGGATTTGCACTGAACCTGTCTGCCATTATGTTGGCAATGTCTGTGGGTTCAGTGTATTTTTTTGTCATTTTGGACTAACTGAGCATATTTGGGAGTTTCCACCCAGGTTTCTAACATAACTAAAGAAGGCCTTGTGATTGTCTTTAGTGTCTTTTGCAATTTTTCTCTCAAGGTTGGCCTTGGATGATTTTATGAGTGATTGTAGTTTTTTGCTAGTACTGATCAGAGATGCCTTCCCTTTTAGGGATTTTGCTCTATCATGTAGTAGCTTCCTCCTCCTGTTGTACAGCTTATTAATGGCTAGGGTCCACCAGACAGGACATCTGCCTTTGGGGGAATGGATCTTAGTTTTATTTGGGATTGCATGATCCATGCATTCTTGAAGGTGTCCGTAGAAGGCATTTATAAAGGATTCAGTGGTGTGGGCTGTAGTTTCCACTGGCCCAGGGGCCTTGAAGGATACCACTTCAGTCTTAAGAAGTGTCAAGTCAGCTTTTGAGAAATTCTTCACTGTGGTCTTCTGTGCTGGGGGTGGGGGTGGGATGTGGATTTCCAGTGAGATTCATTTATGGTCTGATCTCACCAATGAGGGGTATACTTCCGGTGTGGAGCATTGTGTCCCCATGTTTGTGATGATCAGGTCTAATATATTATCTCCTCTTGTGGGAGTGGTGACTAGTTGTTCCATCGCATTTGAGTTTATGAATTCTAGGAACCTTTGGGCTAGGGTGTTTGGGCTTGAGTAATGCTCCCAGTCTATGTTTGGGTAGTTGAAGTCTCCCAATATGATGGTATTTGGAGAGACATTCATATTTTCCAGTGTCTTCAGGAAGGCTGAGTGGGGTTCCTGAGTTTGAGAGGGTGGTCTGTAGCATGCTATAAACTGTAGGGCAGTTTTGCCTACAGTTAGTTGCACATGGATGGTCTCCGATGCTTCGTGCATTGCCACTAACCTGGAGGTGTGGGTATCTTTGATGAATATGGATACTCCTCCTCCTTTTGTGGTTCGGTCCAAGTTTTGGGGCCGAAAAGTATGATATGAGGTATAACCTAGTAGTGCTGGGGTGCTCTCGGGAGCCTTGAACCAGGTTTCAGTCACTGCACAGACATCAATGTTCTCCATACTGAGGAGGGCTTCGAGTGCATGCATCTTGAGGTTTAGACTTCTGGCGTTGAGCAGCATTACCCTTAGTTTTTTTCCACTTGTGTTTTCTAGGGAGGTGGGTTTGTCTTTTGAGCCTTGCCTAAAAAAGGCACTATGGGGGTGGCAAGAGCCTTGGCCAATATCCGGAAGCCCAGCGGTGACAGGTGCAAGCCATCCCTTGTGAAGCAGCGTGGCTTGTCAAGCATGTCATCCCAAGCAGACAGACATTGGATCCCCTTTGAATGACACCAGTAATTAAGCCAATTGTTAAAGCTGATCATTTTGTCTTTGTACTGTGGCATCATTCTTGGTGAGGGTAAGATGCTGCTCAGGGTCAGGGTCATACCGGCCTGGGCTACATAATCAGAGAGCTCCTCTATGTCTCTTTTCATGTAGTCCAGGGAGGTACGTCTCAGGTCATTCACACCGGCATGGACAATGACTGAGTCATATTTGTACTTGCTTTGGAGTGACCTGAGTGCTTGTGTTATGTGGCGGATTCTAGCGCCCAACAGGCAGCTTACTGTAACCTTTTCCTTGTTCAGTCTGGTGAGCGGGACATCAGTGTGTCTGACTATGGAGTCACCTATTACAAGTGTATCAGCCATGTTGTTTGGCCTTAAGGGTTGTGACTGTTTGGCACACTGACTTTGTGAACTATGTGTTGCATGTGTTATGTTTTGAGGTAGTGGTTGCTTGGATGTCTGCTTTGGAGGCCTCTTTTGTTTTGGTAGAATTTTATTTAGAGCCTCCGAGTATGTTTTTGTGTGTTTATGTGTTTGGTTTGCAGTTGTGATAGGTCTATGTGAGACTGGGTTTGTGGTATGTGTGTTTACCTTCTCCTCCTGACTGGTTTTGCCAGTACTGAATCGAGAGAGCTCAGCCTCCAGTTTGGCTATATAGTTGCATCTCTCACATATATTTGTATTTGTTGGGAGGAGGAGAGGGTTGTCTGTGTATATGAGGCAGTTGTAACATTGCCTCAAGATTCCCAGATTCACCATCTGAACTGGAGAGGATGCCAGTATTTGACCCCTCGACATGCTAGAATAGTGTAAATGATTGCTGTGTAACTGAGTCAGAAAGGACCTATAGGGAATTGGGTACTCAAGGGGTTTGTAGGTGGATGTAGTGCTTTCTTTTTGTTTAAGAGTGCTTTGCTTGTATAAAATGCTTTTAGGAGCAAGTGCTGGGCTTTTCAGATAGAGAATAGACTGTTTAGATAGAAAGTAGAACAGTTCTAATACAGTCTTAAGAAAACCTAACCCCCTTTCAGTCATAGTAATTAAGGTGTTCACATGCGGACATGTCTCTGCCCTATGACAGCAGGCTGTAGTGGTATCATATGTAATTCTAAGGGTAAAGCACTGGTTAAGCATCAAGACAGGGGGGTTTCCTGTCTAACCAGATGGGGGTTACCAGTGGTATCCCACAGAACTCTGCCTTGGCGCCACTTATTTCAGGGCAATTCTCAGATGCTAATGTGGGAAATGGGTTCTGGACAACCAAATATGCTGGTGACATAAGTACTTCCATAGAAGATGCCAAAACTGTAAAATAATTTACAAAAATGCATATCTTTCATGGTAATAATGACCTTGCATTAATGTCAGTAAATGTGGCATTATTAGACGTGTTGAAAAAGGACATTAATTCTGATTATATAATAAATGGTCAAATTATACAGAAAAATGATACCAGTGCTGAAGTTCCAGGAAAGTGGTAAAAACACAATTTGACTAGCACATATTCCACAAAAGACAGAAAAACATATTTTGTAGCCTACCTAATTCTAAATGTCATGTCTGTTCATTCTAAAGAAATCATTGTACCACTTTATTCCTCACTTCACTTAGTTGATCCATTGTTTTTTTAATAGTTTTATTAGTTTTAATAAAAGAAGTTCATATATCAATTACATAAATTAACATTTAAGTATGAATACAGAAATTGTTGCATTTAAATTCAATTAAATATATAAAAGAATTAACAAATAAACAGACAAAAGTATTTACAAAGACATCCATTAAACACGTGAAGAATTGAACAATATTAATTAGGTATCACATATTATTCAAAAAGACTGAAATTAATTATTATGTTGATTCATTCTTTACCAACAAATTTTGTAAGTTTATCCACATATGGTAGTTATAGGTCTTTCTAGGTGTTCTAGAAATCATGATTCTAATTTGTAAACCACATACTTCTGTTAACATATTTTTAAATTCAGTGAAAGTGGGAGAGAACTCAGAAATCCAGTTTTATGTTATACTCTTTCTGGCCACTGCCAGTATTGCCCAGAGCAGAGGATATTTTACTATTTTAACACTGTGTGGTATAGGTGTATTGAGAAGCACTAGAGATTCGGTAAGAGTAAAATTATCCATAAATAAAGCTTGTAATAGCTCATTTACTTGTTTCCAAAATGTTTTAATGTTCGGGCAGTCAAAAAACATATGAGCCCAATCTAAGTTTATATTTGACTTACACTTATTACAAATGTTTTGTTTCTTGTTAATTTTATTCATTCTTTGAGGAGTATAGAAGGATCTGCGTATAAAATTCCAGGAATATAACTTCCATTTAAAAGACAAAGTTGTTCTCCCTGGTGATTCAAATATATTTATTTTGTCTTGGTTACTAGGATATTCATTATTAATTGTGTGAAAATAATTTTAATAACTTTCTGGACATCCAAATGTTTCATCTCTAATAGTCCTAAATATAAAAGAGAGCTTACCAGAAAAAAGTTTGTTTATGTTGAAGAATAAATTGAAAATTTTCTAATATTATATATGTGTTATTTCTTACTGTTGGAGATACTACATGTAGTTTATTATCAGTGTATATTTTAATAGTTTGTATGTCTAACCATAGGGATTTATCTAGCTGAAATTCCTGTATTATTTCCTCCACCATTTTAGATTTATTATTTGAAATGAATTGAAACCAAAACTTAAGATTGCTTTGTGTAAATGATGCAATTTTGTTTGAGACTGATGTTAATAAAGATTCTTGTGTAAATGCTATAGGGAACAAAAGAAAAAAACATTCCTTGTATCCGACATCTTTATATATAAAGTTTCTAAAATTTGACAAGATGCTTTTGATATAACAAGGAGGATAACCAAACACCCCATGAATTATCCAAATTCCACAGAATAAAAAATTATAAATGATCCAGGCAGCTATAGAATGTAAATCAATATGTCTTGTTTATTGAACAAATACATTAAGCGCTTTTGGTTCACCACTGTATCCTTCATCAGAACAAATCTACTGTGCGAACATTTTATTTTTAAAAACACCATTAACCAATCATTGCATTTTCCTAATTAACCCTGTTATTACACTACTTAAACCTTAAACATGCACTGTTCTTTTTAAAGATTTAAAAAGTCAGTATAATACTACACACTATCCTGTATAAAATATAATCATTCATTAAGAATCTACTTTCATCAAACATAAAATGAAAGAAGTTCCTAAAAGAACTTACTAAAAATATAATAAGAAATATTTAAAAAATATTTTAAAATGTATTCACCTTTTCCTGTAACATTGGGGCTATAGATGTAGTTTCATTTAAACCAGGAAAGAACATTGCTGCTGTTTTGAACTGCCATCGGGTTTCTTTCTTTTTTAATAAATTTTTCCAGTCCCCTCCCCTTGGGTCCATCTTCACTTGTTCAAGTATACCAAATGAAAATTTGTTAAAATGTGTGCAAGTTTGTAAGTGTTTGAATAATGCACTTGTTATTTTCTTATTCTTAATATAATTTCCATGTTTATACATTCTATCTTTAAAGACTCATTCTTTCTTTCCTACATAGAATGCAGAACATGTGTCACAGACCACTAAATATACCACTCCCCTACTCAATTCCCTTTAATGAACTGTACCTTGCTCCTGAACTTATTGTTCAAAATAATAGAATTTTCTTTATTAATATTGGAACATTGCAACTTCCACAGGGTCTGGTTCCTGTATTAAAATCCTTTCTAGGCTTTATTTTCTTTTCCAAAAATCCTTTAGTATTCATTCCTGTTTTATTTACAAACTTGGGACGACACCCTATTTTATGAAATACCTCTTTATTTGTTTTACAAATACTCCAATTTTTATACAAAGACTTCCTAATTTCATTGAAAAGGTAGTTATGTTCCAAAACACAAGCTTTGTTATATTTACATCTTTCTAAACAATTTACATTGTTGTTTTTCTGTAAACTCACACTGAGCAGTGGTTGATACACTGTACCCCACTTGTTGTATTCTTCCATTAATACTTCTGTTAATAATTCCTTGGGTATCCCCTTTCCTCAAACAGTTTTTGTATTTTATTGAATTCTTCTGATAAATCCTCGTAATGTGATGCCATCCTTGCTACTCTCACTGCTTGTCCTTTTACTATACCTCTCTTCTGTGTATTGGGGTGATTACTGTCAAAATGTAAATATGTTTTACAAAAAGTGTCTTTTCTGTATATCCGAGACCTAAATCCATCTCTATCTTGTATAATTTGTATATCTACGTAATTAATACTTTATTTGTTATAACTGTATTTAAATTCTAAGAATCCAGTTGTTCCCTCCAAATATGCCACACAATCTTTAATTTCTTCTACAGTACCATTCCATAATACAAAAATATCATCCAAAAATCTGGAGTATAATTTTATTTTATTCCAGAAAGGACTGTTAAATACAAAGGCAGACTCCCAACCTAATAGGACTATATTGCCATAGACGGGGGGGGGGGGTGCAAGCTGCCCCCATCGCTACACCGCAAACTTGTTGATAATATTCCCCCTCAAAAAGTTTAAATTATTTTCCAATATTAGGCTCATAATTTCACACACTAAAGTAACTTTACTGTGTCTTATTTTGGAATGTTAGAACAAAGCCTTCTCAAAAAATTGCAAGCCCTCGTTTTTGGGTATCACTGTGAACATATCCTTGATATCTATAGTCAAAAATATCAAATCTTCATCCCATAACTCTTTTTTCAAAAGTCCTAAAAATTCCCAAGAATCCTTCACCAAATGTTCCCTTTCGTGTACCACATGATGTACCCAAGAGTCTACTTAAATGGCTAAAGGATACGTCTTGACGCCTCCTGCCACCACTATTGGCCTGAAAGGTGGCTTGTCAATGTTCTTATGTATCTTTGGAATTCCGAAAAATATAAGAATTTTAGGATCTGAAATATTCAAAAAGTTGTCTAGGCTCAATTCTATTTTTCCATTTAACAGATATTCCTCTAAATATGCATTAATCCAGGCATAGGAAATATTTATTTGATTTTTTTGAAACCATAACATATATATATATATATATATATATATATATACATATATATTTTCATTGAATAGTAAGTTCTGCATCTCATCAGAATAGTCAATGGATTTATACAACACTATACCTCCCCCTTTATCCGGAGTCATGATTCTTATAGTCTTATCTTTCCTTAATTCCATCAATAATTTGAACTCTTCCTTACTTAAATTCCAAGCTATATTTTTGTCACACCTTTGATGTAGCTCATATATCTCCTCAAAAACTACCTTTTCAAATGTGTCTATTAAAGAATGTAATGGATGTACTACTTCTACGAGGTGCAACCACACCCATAGCATTCACGTTATTCTGATTTTCCCCTTAAAACATTACATCAAAGTTAAGTTTTCTTGTGTACAAATTCAATTCAGTGATGTTATCTACTAAATTAGCCTTTGTTTTGGGTACAAATTTAATACCCTTTGTAATAAGGGAAAATGAGTCTTTGTGATAACCGTGTTTGTATAATTGTAGGTTATATATAGACTTGCACACATTTTAACAAATTTTCATTTGGTATACTTGAACAAGTGAAAATTGGACCCAACGGGAGGGGATTGGAAAAAATTGTTAAAAAATAAAGAAACCCAATGGCAGTTTAAAACAGCAGCAATGTTCTTTCCTGGTTTAAATGAAACTACATCTATAGCCCCAATGTTACAGGAAAAGGCAAATAAATTTTAAAATATTTTTAAAATATTTCTTGTTATGTTTTAAGTAAGTTCTTTTAGGAACTTCTTTCATTTTATGTTTGATGAAGGTAGATTCTTAATGAATGATTATATTTTATACAGGATAGTGTGTAGTATTATATTGACTTTTTAAACCATTAAAAGGAATACTGCATGTTTAAGGTTTAAGTAGTGTAATAACAGGGTTAATGAGGAAAATGCAATGATTGGTTAATGGTGTTTTTAAAAATAAAATGTTCGCACAGTAGATTTATTCTGATGAAGGCTACAGTGGTGAGCCGAAAGCGCTTAATGTATTTGTTCAATAAACAGGAAATATTGATTTACATTCTATAGCTGCCTGGATTGCTTATCATTTTTTATTCTGTGGAATTTGGACAACAAGGAGGATATTTGGGTGTTAAAAGAGTAGCAAAATAATCTTTTAATATCCATAACATTGAAATATTAATTGTTTCTAACTTATATGGTTGAGGTTTTGTTATTAAAATCATAGCCAAAGCTTCCCAAAATAATTTCCACTTAGCTGAATATGTTGTATCCAAAAGTTGCGCTATTGTTCTAATCATAGAAGAGTTTGAATATAGTATCAGATCTGGAAATGTTATTCCACCCTTTCTTCAACTATTAAGATGGTGTTTGAAAGCTATTCTTGATTTTTTAGGATACCAAAAGAAACTTAACATCAGAGAATTTAGTTTATTTATTAGGGTTTTATTAGGTAGTAATAAGATGGCTTAAATAATGTATAAAATTTTGGGAAGAAGTATCATTTTTATGATTGTTAATCTTTCTTCTGTAGTAAAAAACATTGTATTCCATTTCAGTACTAAAGTTTGTATATTTTCATAACATTTATTGTAGTTTAATTGTATAATTGTTTTCAAGTCCTTAGCTAAAATAATTCCTAAGTAAGTCAATTGATTCGTAATGGATTTATTATTTTTGTCATCTGTTGTATATATATTTTTATTAGAGAATATGGGTAAAATTTTTGTTTTATTATTATTGATTAACAATCCAGACATATTTTGAAATAACTTAATGGAGTCTAATAAAGAAGTGAAAGAGGTGTCATTTCCCTTAGTGGTAATTAGAACATCATCCACGAAAAGTTGAATTTTGGAAGTTGTTTCCTTATTAATCTCAAATCCTTCTATATTTTTGTTATTTCTTATATTATTAGCCCATGGCTCCATTATTAATGAATAATAAAGGGGAAAGGGGACAACCTTGTTTAGTTCCTTTTATAATAGGTATTTTGGTTAAAGTATATGCCCCTATTTTGATGTAAGCTAAAGCTCCTTGATATAAATGTTTTAATAGTTTAATAAAGTTATCTGAAAAATATAAACATTCTAATAATGTGAACAAATAATGCCAATCAATTGAATCAAATGCTGAATTTATATCAAGACGTATTAAAGTTAAATTCTTCTTTTTTTCTTTGAGCATAATCAATTAAAGACAATGTTCGTTTCGTGTTGTCAAAAGTACTTCTGTTAGTTACAAAACCAGTCTGATCTTCATCTATTAAATGCGGTAAAAATTTCTTTAATCTGTCTGAGTATATATTCATGAACATTTTGTAATCCACATTCAATAGAGAAATGGTTCTGTAAGAAGAGCAAAATTTAGGGTCTTTATTGGGTTTTAAAATGGGTGAAATGAAAGTGTATTTCCATGAAGGAGGTATAACAGTATTGGTTTGAACCAGATTATATACTTTATGTAACAAGGAGATAGCTATTTTAGGTATGATTTTATATATTTCAGGTATAATTGCATCGTTACCTAGGGCTTTATTTTTGTTTAAGTTTATTAATTTGAGTTTGCATATCTGTTAATGTAATTTATTTAGCTATGGTTTCCTCTTGTTGTTTGTTGAGTTTATTATGAAGATTCTTATTAATGAATTCTTTTATTTTATCTTTAGATTCTATATTCTGTGTGGATTGATTAATATTACAAAAGTGGACTCTGAACTCATCTATGATATCATGTATGCTATATATATCTTTTTTTTAGGGGAATATATTTCCTTAATATGATTACATTTATTTATTATTTTAGTTTTATTATTCTTAAGATTGATCAAGTATTTTGAATTTAGGGAGTAAGCAAGAAATTTATACTTTTCTAAAGAGATCATGGTCTTATGATGTAATATAGCTCTGTATTCTTCAGTTAGTTTGTCTATCTTATCTCTTATGTTTTTAGTAGTAAGCTTATCTTTATTTTTAAGATATATCATGTCAAGTTTATCTTGTATTGTTTTTAGATCTTTATCCCAGGATTGTCTCTTATTATAATACCATTTATTTATTTGATCATATAAGTAGGATTTCATAGCATCCCATATATAGACATCAGAGGCATCAGGAGTTGAGTTTGTATTTATAAAGTTATATAGTTCTTTTATGAAGGCTTAAAACTCTTTTAGCTGTGTAATATAAGCTGGGATTCTTTTTATTTATATATTATGCTTATTATTGACATTAAATTCAAATATAATAGTGTTATGATCTGATATTGGACAAGATATAATTTTACTATTTGCTAGATCATTAGTCATTTGCATGGAAAAAAATATTCTATCAATCCTAGAATAGGTTTTATATCTGTTAGAATAAAAAGTGTATTGTAGTGAACTTTGATCAGAATAATGGTGTGTAACTTTTAGATGATATAATTCCATGAATTTTATTAGTTGTTTGGCTTGTGGAGTTATTTTTCTTTTTCCAAGGGTACTAGAATATTTCTCATTTAGAACACAATTAAAATCACTAGCCATAATAATATGTCCTTCAGACTGAGATATTATTTGATTTATATGTTGTTTGACAGCGGAGGTTCCAGTACCAGAGATCCAGTAGTTATTTACTAGTGTATATATTTTTTTATTTATTTCCACAATAACAAGACAAAGCATCCCTTTATTATGATGAAACAGTTTAATTATTTTAGGTATGGGGAGAGATTAATTCCAATGAATAGCCACACCTCTCTTCCTTTTTGAGTGTTCTGAGCTTATTAGAACTGTGTATTTGTTAGTGTTCATATACTTAATAGCATCCTTCAGTAAATGTGTTTCCTGTATGAAAATCATGTTTGGTTTGTGAATATCAAGATATTTGTAGAGACTACCTCTTTTAATAGGGTTGTTCAAACCATTTATGTTAATGGATAAACCTTTTAGAGTGACCATGGTATGTCAATCTGATGTAGTAACATAGATTGTATCCCATTATTTCCATAGAAGTAGTTTATAACTCCCTTTTTCGAAAGAAAATTATTTGCTCTGAAGACTATGACCCAAGCTATAGAGTAAATGTCTGAAGTCTTATTATTAATATAATTAATGTTTACATGTATACATATTGAAATGGATGTCAAGTGAAACATGTTAAAAAAGAAAATATTTAAAGTAAACTTATCAAAAACACACTAGCTCCCCACATGGAGTTCTAAAATCCTTGTCCCAGTGACAACTGTCACTTGGATAAAACCAACAAACTATAGCAGCAAAGCACAGCAACCACATACTATTTATATGATGTAATTAATATTAAATAATATCATAAAAGTTGTTTCTTTTTTATGTTACAGCATATATAAATTATTATAACTCATCAGTCATATCTACTCAATTTTAAGAAATAAGTTGATTGTATGTCAGAAATATAACTAAATAAGAAGAAAAAAGTCTAAAGAGTAAGGCCAAGAAACATTTAGTCTAACATTTCATAACTAGATATTCCCCTAGGAACAATATAAAACGGTATTGCTAGACATTAAGTTGTTACCAGAAAACATAATGAAAACAACAATATAAAAACAGTGTCTAATCATTATAACCCATTTTGTTAAACTATGTCAGACTAACTTATTATACTTTATGAGAAATAGTTTTCTAAATTCTGCAACTTTAAAGCATTCTGTGTAGCTAATCAATATAACTCAAAATTATAATCATTATTGCGATTGGAAAGGAGGAAGGAAGAGAGAAAAAAATGTAAGTATTTAAAGACCAGTAGTTCTAATTATTGAATTTATTATGTTATTATATCCAAATTTTACAAAAGTTACAATTCATAGGTTCATAGGTTCATAGGTTGGTACTAGGCTATCGGCCCTAGGGCTTATACAAGCCTAGCCATAACAATTCCCTGGCTATTTCTTCCCAAACTATTTACTTCCCTGGACCCCTGTCTAGCAGGGCGACTGACTTGATTCCCGGGGTGAATTTCCTTTCTCCCTTCCGATCATCAAGGCTCCTTTTGAAGAGGGCCAAAGAGGTGCTCTGCTTGACATGTATGGGCAGTCTATTCCAGAGTCTGGAGAGTCTCTGGGTCAGGAACCTATCCCTCCAGCATGTTTTATTTATTGCGATGACAAAATTTAGATCCCTAGAGTGTGTGGCTCTATGTATATTTTCTACAGAAAAGTTATAGTGAAGTTAACAGTTATGTCACTATCAAGCATTGGTTCATTTTCTTTCAATTAAATAGAATCTATAACTTTCCTGAAAAGAAGAGACATCATACATTACTATTCTTTACATGCATTAATGGTAAACAATCTGTATTTCTGCAATACTTGCCATTAGTAGCTGTTAGCAAAATCTGTCCACTGTATCAGTGAACTGTAACATAGATGTATATACATTTGTAAAAGTAATTCTAGTATATGGCATTTAGTTATAAAGAAAGCTGTAAACCTGCTTATTCTCAACCTATAAACCAAGAAAAACTCACAATTTTAATTTGATGAGACATATAAAACAGGTCTTCTGACTTCAATATAGCAAATAAATGGAACCATCCCTCTTATCGATGGACCCAGACAACATACGGTAGTTCATCCACTAAGCAGTAAGGTGGGCTGTTTGAATATCTGTCTGGCTATAAAGAGCCCTGTTGTAATAGTATGTCACCAAATGTCCCATTCAACAAAACATTTAACTGTGCAAAGACCATTTTAAGTTGATCAGTGACTTCACAGTAAAACCAATACAAAGATGTTTCAACTGTTTTTCTCTTTTCTTGCTGCTTCCACCCATATTATAGTTATAAGAGCCAAACTTTAGATATATTCTTAGTGTAACAGGGTATCCCTGTCAGCCGACACATTTATTATATTTATTAGGGTCAAGGTTTATGAATTATAAAGTGTTGTAATGGGAATTATGATTCCCGAGCATTACCGACAAGAGGACTTCCTGGTAAAGATGTTTCTCATCGTGCTGACATCATTGATGTGCTTCCCGTTGCGTCAAGGCAGTTTGAGTATTGTAAAAGTGATGTACAGCTGATCCAAAGAAGTTTAACGTCTCAGAAGCTCACGAATCGTCAGCGCGAGTTAAACCAAGACCCAAGTTTGACACTAAACATCATCGGTGGGAAAACAACAGAAAAAAAACAGTTCTTTCAAAAAATTAAGCTTGTGAAGCTGTCAGCTCATGGGTAAAGGTTAGCTGAAGTGTCACCATTTAACTGTAATGAGCGTTCAACATGACAAAACACTAGCACATTCATTTTAGTTAAATACCATGTTGTTACATTAAGAAAGCATGTAAATCATCACCTTTCCCATATATATTCAACAACATTAACAACCCACCTTAAAAAAAAAAAAACTAATGACAGTATCTCTATTTTCCCTGCTCATCCTTTTGAATGCAAACATCACAAAGATATAGCTATATATCAGAGCACACTGAAACATAGAATACAACATGTCATGTTGTTTATGAAGATATGATGCAGGTTCAAGGAAATATTTAAAGACATTTAATTCTGACAAGCTAACTGTATATATAAAGTAATATATTTAAAAGCTATGTTATAATGTGTTAGTAGTTATTACATGAAATTATGATGTTTAAACAGAGACCAAATTGAAATTATAGAAAAATTATTGGGTGTTTATCTTTAAAGGTGGAGTTATTACCCTATTATACTATGTATCCATCTCTCCATCCAAGTATAATATTAATATAAAAGGGAGATTATGTATATATCCCCTACCATCTTTTCCCTCCCCCTCCCCCTTTTTTATTTTATATTATAATTGTGGATTTATATTCAGTAAAGTAATAAAATGTTGTCACTAATCTAGTTTGTTTAAATTATTTATATTCTTATATGACAACTACTCTATATTAGCTCTACAGAATATCTAAAAGGACAACATATAATGATTATTAGAATTAAAATTAATTAAACTAAAGGGATATGTATATAACTAAAGAATATTTCATTTATATGAAAATGAAAGAGCTTAATTCATCAGGTAACAGAACACTGAAAAAAATTATTTAACATGTTAGCATCCATATGTATGACAAGACAAGGAAATTAAATATAACTTAGTTCATTTGTTCTTTAGTTTTTTAAGTTTCTCTGTAGTTTTCCAAGTAGATGTTGAAGCCAATCTTTTAAGAGAAGGGCTAGCCCATTCCATCTCTTCCATCTTTTCTAGGATCTTGTGATTTCTTATAAAAGTTAGAGCAGAGTCCAGGTCTTCAAAAAGTTTGGGTCCCTCCGAGGTGAAAATCTTCAGTTTTGCCAGAAACAAAAGCTGGGTCTTCACTTGCTCCTTCTTCAGCTCTTTTATTAGAGGTAAGAACAAGTTTCTTTTTGCTATTACTAAAGATGAATAGCCATTATCAAAATGAATTATTGTGTCATCAATTTTTATGGGAGATTTAGACCAAGTTGTCTTTAAAATTAGTTCTTTATCAGATGAAGAAAAGAACTTAACAATGACTGATCTAGGTTGTTTTTTGCTGATGGTACTGCTACTAGTCAGAGACCAGTGAGCTCTCTCTATCCCAAATGACATAGCTTCTGTAAGAGCTAGTGCTTTTGGTAGCCAAGTAGTAAGAAAACCTTTCGAGTTGTTTTCCTCTATATTTTCAGGTAGTCCAAATATCCTTAGATGATTCCTACGAGATCTGTTCTCAAGGTCATCAAGCTTAGTTTGTGACAAAGTATTTTGTTTTAGTCAGAACTCCACATTATTCTCATTGTCTTTAATTCTACCATCCATATCATTCAAAGCATCCTCTATGCCAGACATTTGGATTTTTTGTTGTTGTAAGTCCTTGTGGAGAAGATCCATTTGTTTAGTAGTTTCTTCTTTAAAATTGTCTATCTTTATGTCAATCTTGTCAATTTTTGTAGTTAATACCTGGATATTTGATAACTGTGTTTGAAGCTCCTTTCTGAAAGTAGATTCCTGACTGCTAGTTTTTGTGGAACTCATGGTGAAATGCTTCAAATGATGAGTAGAAATTTTCCAAGTGAAGTTTTGACTGGAAAAGTTGTCTTCTTTTTATTTTTTTTTATATATTCTTGTAAATATAGTTATAAACTATAACTCTGTAGAAAAAAGAATTCCAATTGTTTGATTAGAAGACAAAAATCCAGTGAAGATGTAATTTTCTTAGTGGAGCTGCTGTAATCTGCTGCTACTCAGTGCCCATACTGGCCACCCCCCACCCTTGATCCATTGTTAAATATAACAGTGCATTTTCTCTTTTAGCTTTTGAGTAAGCAAACTGAAACACTTTGGAAAAGTATGATTTGTTACCTGAAAAATAAAACTGTTGCAAAACTTGAGTTATTCAGTTCACTATTAACTAGAACAAGGACATGAAGCTTCAACTCTCTCTTACAAATTCAATGATCTCGAAGGTTGGGGTTTTAGCCCTAGTTAAAGCATGAGCTTTTTTCCTAATGCTATGCTCTTAGACTTTGACAAGGACCTAGTACGGGAAGTTTTTTGATGTACTTTGTCTGTTTTCTTCTTAGCCTGATATACAGTATAAATATATATATATATATATATATATATATATATATATATATATATATATATATATAAAACATATATGCAGAGAGAGGAGAGAGTGTTTTAGTATCTATCTTATCTATCTATCTATCTATCTATCTATCTATCTATCTATCTATCTATCACTCCATCTCTGTCTATTTAAATGTATCTGTATATCTATATCTATACCTATATAGTTATACATATGGTTCCCCAGTGTTTTGTTGAATATTGCTTTAGTTTTCAAATGATGGGGGTGGCTGAGATCGTCAAATGTTTGGATAGTCGAATGCCCAATATCTCAAAGTGCCAACAGGGGAGTTGGGATCCCCCCAGCCCACCTCAGTAATGAGTGCTAACTTTATTCCTAACACTGCCCCCACCACAAGCTTAACCCCACACAGTACCTTACAAAACCCTCCTTGTAGTACTGACACTATTCAGACAAATTGGAGGCTAGTGTTATGGGGGAGCGGAGTCTAGTGTACAGATTGGAAAAATAATCTGTTTTTCTTTTTCTATCTTTCACATTTTCGATTCTTTTTAATTCAATCTTATGTATGGTTGACCTTATTTTTGCTTCTGTGTTGTATTTGATAGTAAGTAAGTTTGATCATACAAAAGGGAATCATATCTATATCATGTAATATATATATATATATATATATATATATATATATATATATATATATATATGTTAGCTGGGATATTTTGCAGGCACCTTAATATTTATTGGCATCTGCTGGGTTTAAAGGCATGTGTTTATAAAATATAGCCAAAAAAACTACTTATATTGTGCAGATGATGTTACTAAAAAAGCTAGTGGGATTTGTTGGCCTGAATGTACCCTTAAAGACTTAAAAAGTAAAAGTCATGGGCATTCAGAAGCCATTTAGGTGAAACACTGTATGTCCTTAAGCATATATCCCACTTCATTAACATAGTGAAGACTCTAGTTGGCTGGGTTTTCTTGCAGTTTTTACTGAACAGTTTATCTTTTGTGTGATCTCTTTACCCTTTGGTTTGGAAGGTCTATATTAGAACATCGAAGTTTCAAAACTTCGAATGTTCTAATATCGACCCTTATTCACCGAACGCTTACAACATCGAGCATGCAGAACAGCAAATTTTTTCCGAGGGAAAAAATTTGCTGTTCCAAAACACATACACACAACACAAGCACACCAAGCAAACAGCAATCCACACACATACACCTAAAATCTTACATCTAACCCTGCACTAAACTGTACATACACCACTAATTATCCACTTACCTTAACCCAAACCCTAACCCTAAGGTCCGTCACTATTGCACACTTGCCTCACCCGCGCCCTAACCCTAACTCACCTACCCCGCCCTAACCCTCACGTCCACACAATCGCACACTTACCTAACCCACGCCCTAACCCTAACTCACCTAACCCGCCTTAACCCTCATGTCCATACAATCGCACACATACCTAACCTGCGCCCTAACTCACCTAACCCATACCCAATATATATATATATATATATATATATATATATATATATATATAGATATACACACACACACACACACACACACACACACACACACACACACACACACATATTTGTAGATAGACACAGAGAGAGAGGCACACACACACACACACACACACACACACACACACACACACACACACACACACACACACACACACACACACACACACACATATACACTCCCACATGCAAATGCATATATGGGATGTAGAAAATATTAACAAGGAGGTTACAACAATCACACTATTTGAATACCAGTAGGTTGTTAACATTACATTCAAACTTATAAAACTTTGAATGCATTTTACTAACCTGGAGAAGCCAGACAGTGAAAGTAACCTTAGCACGATGAGCTTGAAAACGGAGTAGAATGTACAGGGTGAAAATATACTGCATGGAATGTGATTGGTAGGTGTCAGTCAAATAGAAAACTATTTTATCCATTAGATTATTTGCTTCTCATTTTGACCTAGATATTATCTCCTAGGAAAAGTGCAGCATATATTGAATGATGCTGTTTGCACAGCAAGCATCAAAGTCTTCAGGACTGCTGACAGCTGTATAATGGGAGGCATTTTCTGTATAGGATGACTGCTGCTTTAGAGCTTATCACTCTTTTATCAGGCTGTCTTCATATGCATTTATGACATATATTAATGTGCTGATGTACACGCACAATATACAAGGGTATGCCTCATATGTACTGCGTGCATATACAGTTCATCCTTAGCCATGTGTTAGGCAATGACAGGTTGGAATCCCCTCATCTTTTTCATGGAATTCTGTTACTGAAACATTCAGTTCTCTGTCACCTGATTATTCAAATGCTTTTTGTACATTACTTAACTTCATTTTGCTTTTTATAAAGGTTAAGTACCATGTTTGTCACATTTTTCTTGCCAGCTAACAGGGTCTGAGACTCCAGAAATAGTAGTACATTTATAAATTTTTTTCCTGCCGCAGCCCATATTTCACTTTGTAACAACTACTGGAAGTGTTTATGTAGCTGGCAAAATGCCTGAGATATAGCACCCAGGTAGTTTCATGGCACAAAGTTGGGCTGTTAAGTCAGCAAAAGATATATACTTTATAGTTACTTTCAAAAATGAACTAGTATGAAGTTTACGTATTAAATTTCTCTACTTACAGCTTCCTAACTACATAAGCTGACATAGAGAAATGATGAATTTAGTATTACAAACATTTGATTCAGAGTTTGCATATTATATGGTTACAACAGCTGCCAGAAGTTTCAGCCTCATAACTGCTGTATAAAGAAAGCTTTCTGAATGGGACACGGTTTTGGCTGAGATTCCTTAAGTTCAGTATCTGTTTCTGCTTTTTTGAGAAAGACTGTAAGTATTCTTTTCAGTCTACTGCTGAACTTCAGAAACCATGCTGGGGCAGTAGTGTAGAGTTTTTCACTGCACAGTAGGAATTTGGATGCTGACAAATCAGGCAACTTGTTTGGCACCATCCTCTCATCCATCATACAAAGTTCCACAGTCTCATTGTGTAACGGGAGATGGAAAAATACTACACATTTTTCATTCTCCCATATCCCTGTGCTCTAGTACTTGACATAGATTTAGTTCTGTTGGAAGGGATTGGGTACAACTACAAAAACCGCTAATTTGTGAAGGAGTGTTTCCTCCCTGCTTGCTCTTATGACCTGGTTATCCTCAAAGATGACTGTGCTAAAAACAGTGTTGATTCTTAATACAAGCAGTCAGAGCAATCCCTTTGGTTAGTGCTTCTCTTTGCAGCATGCAGCAATTAGTTTTTTGATTTAGTGAATGTTATTTATTAGTTGTGCTTTGATATCCAGTTAGTTGAGATGGGGCCTTTTCAAGGAGACTTAGGGTCTGCATTACAGTTATACATTACTGGTTGTGTCAAATAAATATAACAAAATATATACATCTGTAGCAGAGGTTCAACAAACTGCAGCTTTACTTCAGATGTATTGTAAAACTATATGCAATACTTAGTATGGTACAGTCAATAAAGACATAACATTGCATAGTATTTACAATATCAGGATTAAAAGACTAAGCAAGTCCTTGAAAATAAAACTTGCTTTTGTGCTAATATATCCTGCAAGATTTTTGTGCTGTTACTTCCATGCCTAGCAGTATGAATTCATAACTCAAAACAAACTTTTACCTGACTAGTGGCATAATAATGCTGTAAAGTGTAGTAAAAATGTATCATGAGTCTAAAATGCATGAGCTATGGGCTGTACTTGTAATTGGCCATTGTTTGATCAATGTTCTACTCCAGGTAAACATATTTAAATAAATACATAACAAAGAATGATGAAAAGCTTAGAATTGTGCCATATCTCAGGTGGTTAGCATATACTTTTAATTCTTACTTCAAGAGAGCTAATAACATGGTTCATACATTTTCTCCATTTCCTCCTTTCCTTTCCATTGCAGTATCTTTGTTCTAGGTATACACTACAGCATCTTAGTTTAATCTGCAGAAACACCTCTAGAAGCTAGAATTCAAACACTGAAATATGCTGTGGTATACAAACTGACCACAAAGGTAAATGTGCAAGAGAACTGTGATCATTGCACGTTAATGATGTATGCTGTAATATGCATTTTTACTCATATGTTAAAAAAAAAGCCAATATGCTTTTACCTTCTGTACCTGCTGAATGTCAAGCCCTCCTCCCATAAATCTGATTATCTTGATGAGAGCAACTTTCCCAGATTCACAGTGTGCAAGTGAAGATCTAAGAAGAAGCAAGAAGCTACACGATACACTGCATTTATTTATTTAGTTAGTTATTTAGTTAGTCACTATTTGATGAGTGGGTGGGTGCACTGGTCGTTCGACCATTTTCAGTCATGATGCAGGATCATATGAGCAAAGCAAAAGCAGTATGTAGAATACATACATAAAGTTTAAATACTTTAATAGTATTCATGAAATCCATTTAACATATCTCTGTGTTCTATAGCAATAGAGTATTGTACTGCTGTTGCGAATTGGTATTTTAAAATATGATTCATAATGGACACAAATGAGAAAGTGTTTTAAAGGCAGTAAGCAAAACTATTTTTACTGAGATATCCTTTCACAACAGTGAATTCCAAGTAAACGCTACAATTTATTATGTAACTGTTTATCTGAAGACAAAGATCTAAAAATGTATATACATGTTTAGGTGAAAAGCGATGTGATTTGATAGCACATGTGAAGATTCTGCTACTCAGCTTCTTCTGCTGTGTTTCTAAGTTTGATTCAGTGTACTTTGTTACTGGTTCATGCTTTGATAGAGCTTGAATTAATTCTAGCACTGCTTTTCAAATAGAAATGTATTCAGCAATTTAAATTTTTAGTGCTGCATCTGAATTTGGAGTGTGCAGTTGTTATGTCGAAAACTGGGAAAGTGACATCACCTGACCCAAGACTATGTGATCTTGGAGAAGAGTAAAGCCCTTACATAGGGGGTGTGGGGGATTGTTCACCTGTCTACTTCAGTTAGGACACAACTAATTTTACTGAACTTAAATTTCATTGAAAGGCCCATTCTTTCAGTCAAGCCTCAGTAAAGGGTATTATATCTGAATGATGAAGGTTGTTAGCATTTATTTACAATCACAGATATGGTTGAAATGTACACATTTTGTAATCATCAGGAATGCATTCAAGTGGCATTAACATTCATTATTTCACACAGAAAAAAATATGATAATACTTCTCTTTGGTTAGCAAGTGTCATTGATTAATTTTCCCATTGTTAATCCTTCTTTTTTACCCACTGAGGTTAAGGAATATTGGCTATATACTGCCTGTCATAGAATTCAGACATAGAAGCTTACTTTAATCAGGAGTAATCTATAAGAAAGTTCCATCACTAACAATAATTGCAAAAGTTATGGGCAGATATCAAACAATGCTCATAGTAACCCAGTTGAAATATAAAATAAAAATTACATTTTCAACATTTCATTCTTGAGTTAGGAGGAAGGTTAACATCTATTTGAATTGCTCCTGTCTTTACCAATTCTAGACTGCAAAATTACAAATCCATGTTTTATAATTATTCACTGATAAACTGTATTAACACAGTATGATTCAGTCTTCTTACATAACCTAAGAACTACAGGTGGGGCATGGGTCCAAAACATGGATAGAAAGGGAGAGAGCAGGAGTGCTGAAATTGGGAAAGGTAGACTGGAGGCTCTAATCTTTGAGGGTACAGTATTTATTACAAATACTCCTAGTCTGGATTATTTTTTCTGTGATGGTGATGGTGATGGAGTAAAATTGACTGTTTCCAACTGTGTAATGCAAGATCTTTCCCAGGCACGAAAAATCAGTCTGACTTATATGGATGGCGACCCTGTAGCAGGTGCCCTATTTTTAAATGTGAGTGGTACCCAAGTAAGGGGGCTTCACAACATTACTTACATAGTAAGATACTGTGTTTTCCATCTTCCAGTAATCTGCTTGAGAGTCTATGTCAATGCTATATAAAGACCCATTTCTCCCTTTCATAATGATATTCCTTAGTTGCTGGGGAAGGGTGCTTGTGTCTGTGTGTGCGGGTGTATGTGTGGGCATGTGTGTGTGCGTGCATGTGTGCATGCATGTGTGTGTGTGTGTGTGTGTGTGTGTGTGTGTGTGTGTGTGTGTGTGTGTGTGTGTGTGTGTGAAGTGGACCTGAGACCCCCAAACCCTGATAAAATTACATTTACAACTCCCTTACAAGTAGGCTTATTCCATATAATTCATAGCAGAGATGTTCCAAGTAGCTGACAGCAGCAGCGTGAGAACTTGCAGCTTCCTGAAGGCAGTCCAAGAGAACATATGAGAAAAATCTTTGTATGGTACAGAACTTTACCAGGACAGCCCTCATTAGGCCAGTCATCGAGTACAATGCTCCATTTGGCATGTTCCTCACTAGACACCTGCAACAACTGGAGAGGCCACAAAAGTACCTCACAAAGAGGATCCTAGGCCTTAAACACTTGTCCTATATGGACAGACTCAAAAAACTCCAACTATTCTGTGTCTCATATCACGTACTTAGAGGCGATCTCTGCTTGACTTACAAAGTCATGTCTGACCCAGCTCTGTTAGAAATGCTACATCTAAAGAAATCCCAATCCCTCCACACCACATTCTCCAGAGACCTCACCCTCATTACCACAATCAACAGAATGTACTGGAGGGACAGGTTCATAACCCAGAGACTGCCCATGCTATGGAATAGACTTCCCATACATGTCAAACAGAGCACCTCGCTGACCCTCTCCAAGAGAAATCTTGATGAGTGGATGGGAAATAGAAAATTCACCCCAGGGATAACTCCAGTGGCTCTACTCGACAGAGGCACAGGAAACTAAGGTCAGGTGGCATGATGCCAGGGTAATTCTATGGCAAGGCTTGTAAAGACCCCAGGGCCATCTGCCTAGTACACACCTATGCACCTCTAAAGAAGCATTCTCAGTCTCTGACAAGTATTCAGAGGCACCTGCTTATTTATTTTCAAAGCTAGTCAAAAAATCCATTGCCATTTTCTCTTGCCTACAGCTCCCAAGAGGACTTAAATGCTATTATGTTTGTGATAAGAACCCACCTGAATTGAAACCCAGTTTGGGTATTAAATTGCAGAGCAAGAATGCCAATGGTAGATTTTTTTCTGACTCTTGCTTTGGTCAATGGAAACCATTTTCAGAGGCTAGAGCAGAAAAGACTGTCACGCCTCCCCAGTCTTGCATTTCCTAAATCTTTACATTGAAATTGGAGTGCATAGCACCTGCAGTTGCTTGTTAATAGACAATAGTATGTGCTGATTTCAGCTTCCACTGTGTAGTGTGAGAGAGCATAAACTCAGGAGTAAGGGATGCAATACCATTGTCCATTCACCTAGTTCCAGACTGGGAAAGGATATATCTCCCTTTCTCTTAGAAATGTTTGCAACTATTCTAGGCCACAAAGGGTGCCCAAATATGGAATCTGATTATTCTTTCCCATTTCCAGAGGATTGACTTGGGAGGAAGAGATCCTATAGAGAGAGAGAGAGATTATAATAGTATACAGCATCTGTGGGCATAAATCCATCCAGTTGTTCCTGTACTTTATTAAGATTGATACCATACATTTTCTCCAAGGCTGAGCTTGAAGTAATGCCTAGATGCAGCTCTGAGTATATTTCTATTCTAAAGCAACAATGACTGTTCAGTTATTAACCCTTTTCCCTGTATTGAGGCATCACTGGAGGTAATATATTTAGAATATGGGAAGTGTAGAGGCCTCAGTTTCTCTGGAAAAACATTTATCTTAGCAAAAAATATTTTGAGAAGTGGCTCCAAAAATAAAAAGTGCTATTTCTCTGACAGATTTGTTATCACACTAATGCTGGCAATTGATCTTCTGGCTTGTATGTGCTTTTCTTTTTTCTTTTGTCTATGTTTTTGTTAAGCTGATATTATGAGTGCCCTTTATGATGTATTGCTAATAAGCTACAGCAAAGAAAAAAAGGTTTGCTATGTCATCACAAGTGTGATTTCTTCTGGATTCATACTGTGGTGACAATGAGAAATAGGTTTTAGTTCAGGGCGTTTGTGGTGGTTGGGCATTCTTTGGTCAATGACCACAGTGAGGTATTGAAATTTTAGTTTCTTGCTACTTTTGGTGGGTTCAAGAGGAGGTGATTGTTGGCACGGATGAAGTTGGTGCTTGTAGACTTAAAATGCTTGTGTATGCAATGATGATGGATTATGACTTGAACAAACGCAACAAGCATGCAGAATTCAGAAATACACAATTCCAAATGAACCTAGCCCGCCTAACACAAACCCTACAAAACCAAATCTACTCTTAAAGTAAAATAAAATGAATAAAGCTAAACACCTGTTGCATTCATTTAATACATAACTAGACAGAAACAATCAATCCTTATAAATCAACCTCCTGGAAAGGAAACATCTAAAAGTAAAAAAAATGAAATAAGGAATAAAATAATACTCTGACAGCAGTTGGTGCAAACAGACCTGATTCTTTTTTCACAAAATATTTTTAGTGTATTTAACGGCATAACAATATTCAAATAATTTATGTGTGACAGTAAACATTAAAACTAAAACGAAAAACAAGTAAACAGCCCTATAATCCAAAGTGTAACTTGTCAAAAAGATAAAATATACAAACAATACTGGCCAAGGTGGACATACAGAGAAATAATGAACCTCATATTTTTGATGTAAAATAGCTGTCCCACTTAATATTTGATAGTTGTGTGTAGGATATGTTGTCATTGGATGAAGTACTTTGCATCCAAAAAAATAAAACACGCACATAAAGACAGATATGTACACTTACAGACATAAATATAAACACACAGAGAGATAGGTATACACACAGAGACACAGATACAGACAGAAGCATAGAGATGCGCAGACACACACACACACACACACACACACACACACACACACACACACACACACACACACACACACACACACACACACACACACGTTTTAGTATTTGTTGTAGAAAAGTGTGCATTCTGCATTGAAGATGTAATGTGTGCTGCAATCTATTAATCTATTATGTATTGAATTCAGCACAGTATGTGCTGTTGAAAGGGGAGGGGGTCTTCCTATTGGAGCAGTGTGCTTCTTATTTAATAGCTTTGCTCATGGGCTGACTTATTTAGTGCCTTGCTTCAAAGTGAAGATGCATTTTTGCATCTTTGAGTGTTAGGTGTGTTGGACAGTGAGAAGCTGTGAGTTATTTTTACTTTGAGCTTTAACAATAAGTGAATTTATTTATTTGACATTTGTTAACTGGGTTAGTCCAACTGAACCAAAAGTCCATTTTCAGTGGAGACCTCAGGAGAAAAGCTCCATTACAATAAAAGCAATTTTTTAAGAAAAAAAATTAACAGTAAGAGTAACAGTAAGGCCGGTAACATGATGGAAACAAAGATGATATATAAGTTGTTACATAGCATGGCAGGTACAATGGAATATAAAATTGAAACGTAACTTAAGATATATATATATATACAAAATATCCTACAAGAAATATGAAATTGAAACATGAATTTTTACATGGATTGTAGCACTGAATGAAACATAACTTGTAGTACAGGTTGATATAGCACATATCTGAGTGAAGCGGAGATACCCCATAGTTGCGAATTCATGACAGTTATAGCTGTAAAAAAATGTATTAGAGGTAAAGATGGAGGGTTATGTAGGGTCCTGGCAGGGGCAGTTTCACAAGTTAAATAGGGAGTGTTTTAGCTCTTTTTTTAATTGGCTTATGTGCGTGATGTTTCATACATTAAAAGGGAGTTTGTTCTAGGCTTGAGATACATAGGATTTGTAGAAATGTTTGCCAATATTTTTTGGGGCTTATAAATATCTAGGAGATGTTGGTCAGAGCTGTGGAGTGAATGATTCGGTATGTAATAGGACAACAGAGAAGAGAGGGAGGGGGGGCAGTGTTTGTTGAGTATGGAGTGTGTTACGTGCAGCTGTGAAAGTTGTAGTTGATGCGGGAATTCTAGCCACTGTAGGTTCTTTAGTGCATGGCAGTGGAGAGAGGTGTATGATTGCTTTGTGGCAAATCTTGCAATTTTGTTATAAGTTTGTTCACTCTTGGCAATTAATGTGGACTGTAAGTTTGTTAAGATTGGAGAGGCATAGAGCAGGCTGGGTAAGAAAAATGACTGAGCCAGAGAAAGTTTAGAGTCTAAATTAAATTATGTATTGTTCCTATAATGTAAACCCAATTTTTGGTGATTTTTTTTGATACATTGTTGAATGTGAAGGTCAAATTTTAATTGATCATCAATTATTGTACCTAGGAGCTTTGTGTGGTATTCTACTTTAATGATTGTGTTATTAAGTGATGAAATGGTTATGGTGGATTTGTGATGAGTGAGTGATTTTGGAAGGAAGAGATGAGATTTGTTTTTTTTTTTTTTTTGGATTTAAGATGAGCTGTTTTTTCTGTAAGCCATCTTTCTACAAAATGAAATGATTTTTGAGTAAGTGTGTGAAGTTGAGAGATATTGTCAGTTTAGGAGACAAGAGTAGAGCTGTCTGCATACTGAATAAGAGAGGAGTGGCTGCAGGATGTGTGTAGGTTGTTAGTAAAAATGTTGAATGGTAGGGGACCAAAAATGGAACCCTGGAGAACTCTTGTTTGGATATGTTGAAAGGGGGAGCAGGAGGTGTGGCATCTGACAGACCGCATCCTGTTGGAAAGGTAGATGGAGAACCATTCAAGACTGGAAGATGAGAGGCTGAGATCAGATAGTTTTAAAGAAACTTGGAGTTTGACACTGTATCAAAGGTTTTTGAGAGGTCTAGGAACAGACAAGAGACAAGTTGGTTGTTGTCTCTAGCTTCAGCTACAGTATGAGTAAAAGATAAAAGGGCAGTAGCAGTGCTGTGGTTTGGTCGAAATCCATATTGGGTAGCTGTCAGAAGGTTTTCTTGGATTAGAAAGTTGAGAAGCTGAGTGCGTATACATTTTTCAAGGACTTTTGAAAGAAGGAAAAGAATAGCTATGGGTCTGAAAATGGAAGGGTCAGTGGTGTTTCCTCCTTTGTGTAGAGGTATGGTATAGAATGATTTCCAGATGTCAGGGACTATAGATTCTTGGACTAGTTTAATTTTTATTTTATTTATTTATTTTGCATTTGTTTACCAGGATAGTCTGACTGGACAAGGTCCATTTACAGTGGAGGCCCGGGGAGAAAAGCTCCACATTTGCTTACAACAGTAGTTTACAGTAACATTAAATCATGATATAAGACAGGTATCCATACATATAACAAAGAATGTAATAAAGAACAACATGGTAGAATGCTAGAACTTGCCTTGTAAACTGTAGGGAGAATAAAAAATTATACAGTAGCCTGTTTTGAAGAACTTAAGCTGTTAGTCACACTCTTGTAGAAAGAGGGAGTGGAAGATCCAGGGATCTGGTTCTGGTGGGGACAATCTCTTGCTGAAAAATGAAGGGGAACTGAAAGAAAAATAGAAATTTGAGGGAGGGGGATTAGAGAGAAGAATACTAGCAAAGTGGATAGCAGCTAAAACATAAGTTATAATTATCTACTAGGTGATAGGATACGCTTAGCGTAAGAGAGGGAGTGGCAGTATAGTAGAGTAGGTATAGGTGACAGAGGAAGGTGAAATAAAGCAGTGGTGGATAGGAAAAACAAAGTTAGAGCAGGCAAATAAACAACTAAGAAAAGATGAGGATGACAGACTATGAGCAAAACAAAAGTTCAATAACAATTTATAACCTGATGAATTAACTACTAGTTAAAGCAAGTTTCAATCATAAATAAATCTAACCTGGTGCAGTATTCTAGGTTATAGCAGTTTTCAGCTAGCAGCACACTTTCCACAGATGAGTGTAAAATAAGCAATATCAATGTGAGTGAGAAACAACACACATATGGCAAAGAAAAAGAAGTGGCACAGTTAAAACACACAGATCAGTAAGTAAAATGGATCAGCGGTATATACGATTAAGTACAATAATATTTCAGTACACTTTGGGTCGGTTTTGGCAACTTTAATACCCTAAGTTTATTTTAACAGTTTGCATTATTAGTTTCCCACATGGATTTGATGGATGAGTTTTGCTCAAAGGACTTGAATTCCTATGGTTATTTAATGAAGTATGCTAATGGTATGGTCTATTGATCTAACTAGAAAACATGGTGGTACAGGAAATGATAACTCAACTTATGAGAATCTTCTTCCAGTTGTTAATTTTTTAAACATATTATGCTACTCGAACTACTATTAATTGCTTCTACAATATTACACAGATTTTTATTAATGGTCTTGATTCTGCCATTCAAACTGACTCTGAGGTTTTGGTTGATAGTTCTTCGGTGGTCGACAATGGTAGTCAGTCTACTGGTGTTGAAGGTCAAGTTGATAACATATGTAGTTTAAATGTACAAAAGAGTACCGGCGGCTATTCCTCCAAGCACTGATAGAGAGAAGTAAACCATTTAACCAAAGTAATGGATCAGATGATGTGATTGTAACTCTAACTAAAGATAATAATTGCAAGGTCAGTACTAATGTTGTTTCAAATAATAAACATCCACTGGGTGAGGTGGATGAAGTGGAAGAGTAACATTTAATAAAGAGAAAGAGATTTAGAAGGTCTCGGAGGAAATTCTACAAAATTAATCACACAAGTTGTTAAAGCTTAGGTTTAAGTCTCAACTAAGAAAGATAAACATCTTAATTATAGGAGAATCCATGTTAAGAGGTATCAAAAGACAACAGATTGCAGTGTCTTGTTTGGGTGACTGCAAACTGGTGGACATAAGGTATGGTATTATGAAATTATGTAACAACCATTTGAGGTATGATATAATTATTGTATTAGGAGGATCTAATGATATTAGCAGGACAGGTGAATTAAATGTTCATAAAGTTGTGGGTGAAATTCTCAACTAAACTAAAATGTATGGATTTGAATTGGCTTTTTGTGATATCCTTCCAATGCCTAGACTTAATGGTAATATGTATTTAAAAACAAGATCATTTACCAATTTTATTAGAATAGAATCCATGAAGAACTCTATTAAATTATACCAATGTGGGAAAATTTTAATGAGTTGGCTTATTTTGCTGAAGATTTGTTTCATTTGAGCCATGTGGGTAATTATGTGCTGTGTTCTCACATGACCAAGATAATTAAAGCTTGTTTTTAGGGTGGTAGAGGTGACTAGTATGAATCAAAAAAGGAATTCTCTACAATGCTTGTTGACAAATGCATGTAGCATTAGTAATAAACTAGCTGATTTGGAAGCTTACACAGAAAGCAAGACTCCCGATATATTATTTATAACAAAAAACTTGCTTTAGTAGACATAATACTCCACTGTCTGTCTCTGTGTTTTGTGGTCATCATATGTATAGGTCTAATCAAAGGGGGAGTATCTATTTATATCTCTGCCAAGTTTACTTTTTATTAACTTTAAATGATGGGTCGTCTGTGTTTATAGACTGTGAAATTAACTAATGGTGGTGTATGTAAGAATGTAATTCTTCTTCATCATTATCCAAATTTTTGTAATGATCTTGATACTGTATTAAGTCATCACATAATGTTTTAAGGAGAATTATGATATTATTGCAGGAGAATTGTATGGCCCTGGTATGGATCGGTCAATACCGTTATCCATTCAACTGGAAAATAAGATATTATGTAAGAGTACATTATGTGGATATCCACAGATTATAACAGAATACTATGGAAAACAAGGATATGATGTAGTTTGGCTCTCTTTGTTTGTTTGTGTCTTTCGGCTTTTCCTGGTTAGGGGTCGCCACAGCGGAACTCTGGTCCGCTAATGATTAGCAGTAGATTTTTATGTGCCGAGTTGCCAGCCCTGACACACAACCTTCAACGAAGGTATGCCCATTCACGCATGTCTCCACACAGAAGATGCTTTAGCTGAGAATCGAACAGGACAACATCTTACTGTGAGGCGACAACGCTACTGCAGCACCACCACTGCAGGGATTAATAATGAATATATTTAGGACTTTTACATCTCAGGACAGGACTGTTATGGTCAGGTTATTTTCCATTTGTATACAACCGGTAGAATACTGTGGTTCTTTTTGTGTTCTGGGGGCTTCACAGATGGCTATGCTAGAGAGAATTCAAAGAACATTTACTAGACATATAACTGGATGTGAATTTTTATCATATGTTAAGAGACTTGAATATTATTCAATAGTCTATAGATTGTTAACAGCTGATTTGGTATTGTATATAAGTGCAATAAACATGAAGTATTGTCTGTCATGATAAGTATTGATTTTATCAATCATAGTTTAAACACTAGGATTAACAACTTACTAGTTCAAATACCAAACTACCAAATGTTATTTCTAAATTTAAGTCCTTTTTTCACTTCAGGGCTGGTAGAGTAAATAACAAATTACCAGTAGGTATCAGATATGCCAACAATTTACTTTCAGGTCTATGCTAAAACAAGACCATAATTACCCTGTATAGGCTTGGGGCTTGAAATAAACCCCACTGTATCATTGAATAAAGCTCTGGGGGAATATTGGAACTGCTGAATTGCTTAGGAAGCACATCCAACTCTACTGCAACTACAGCTGATTTTAAGTATAAGACTGTTAACTGTTATGTTACTGTCACATGAGTTTAGTAATGGTATCTATGAAAGTTTAAACTGCAGCTTTTAGGGTCAGATGATTGATGTCTGAAACATTTTTTTTTATTCTGCTTTTAAAAAAGTTTGGTCCTGCTGCTAAAAATACAGTTTGCAAAATGTATGTACTTTTAAGAATGCAGAAAGCTTCTGTACAAACATTCAGCCTGCAGTAAGGGAAAAAACACAACATGCTTAGCATAGTCGAGCATTTGCCTGGTTGAACGCTTCTGTAAAACCATCCTATCTCATTTGTGCACCACTGTTGACTAATTTCTTCTACTTCTTCAGAAGTGTTTTACTTTTTAAAGTTTATGTTTAACTATACATACTGTACTCTTATATCTGGTGGCTGGGAAGGCCACATAGGAAATGTCTGATGCTACACAGTGCGTTAAGCAGTTTCATTGTAGTTTGTCCTTATATTTCAGTTCAATGTTCAAAAATAATTCTATACATAGTTATCATATACAGTAAGTGCCTTTGCGTCAGAAGTGCATTTAACACTTCAGGGAATTGATATATTTTTAAAGAAGCACGTCATGCCATTTTTTATTGAAAGAGAATGGGATTTTCATCCTTTGAGTTCCTTTAGAATTTTAGCAGTTAGAGAGTTGGTGCAATGATCATAGATCAGTTTCATTGTAAAGACAGGTACAAAGTTCAACACTTGTGGTATATAATTTATTGAATGAGCTATACTCAGAGGATATAGTCCCATCGGTATTTAAAGATGAGTTAATTTTAATGTTTTGTGGTGGCTATTCCTCCAGTGAGTTGAGAAAATGTTAGCAGTAACATTTTTTCTTTCCTCATTACCCAAGGGTTTAGCATTACAAATAGCACTCTTTGCTTCCCTGGGATGTCCTTGTATACATTTATATTAATTTATCCATTGGAACTCTGGGTAGCAAATTTGATTTTAATGCTTTAGAATTCAATTTTCTAAAAAAATGAAACATTTAATATCAAATGACCTCAGTAAAAAAATGAAAGAAAACTGGTGAAACACTATCCCAACTTAAAGCATTATATTCAAAATTGTTTCCATGTTGGTTTAAAACCTTTATATTTTAATTTTGAAAGCAGCCTGTATCCAAGCATCTGTTCAAATAGTTTAGAAATTTTTCTTTTGAAACCTAAATTAAGTTCAACTACTGAGCAGTGATATACTATTTTATTGATATAAATTCCACAATTTGAAGAATCTTTGCTTCCTTAATAAGAGGTGCAACTAACACTAGGTAAGACTGGAATCCAAATTGTAGCTTGCTACAGATCCCCCACCATGCCCCAAGATTCTCACTACACCTTTCTAAACATACTGGAAAATATTAAGATAGAACCAAACACCCTAATACTGGGTGATTTTAACCCTGCCATTAACTGGGAAAACTACTCATGTACCAACACCTTTGCCCAACAGTTCTTGGAATTCATAAATTCCAATGCCCTGGATCAACTAATCCTTAGTCCCACCAGGGGCTTCAATATCCTAGACCTGGTCATTACCAACATGGGAAATTGATGTTCCACACCTATGGTCACCCCCCTCGTTAGTCAGGTCTGACCATAAGCTAATCACCCTTAACATCTACATCCCACCCCCACCCCCCAGTAAGGAAACCTCCATAAAAAACTTCTCCAAAACCAACTTCATGCTACTCAAGTCAGAAGTGACAAACTTCATGACACCCATGCAGACGGGAACTGAAAGTTCAACTGCTGAGTCCTACACTAAGGCACTGTATGAGCACATCCACTCATGCATGAATCGTGCCACCCAAATAGAACCAAGATGCTCTCCTCCAAAAAAAGGAAGCCAATCTGGTGGTCCCCTGCCATAAACAAACTTTACAACAAAAGGAAGAAACTGTTGCATAAAAGAGGAAAATCCCAAGATGCAAAAAAATCCCTTACCAGCCTCAGTAAGAAACTGAGATCCCTTGTAAAGTCCTCCAAAGCTAGTTACGAAAATAAAATTGCCAAAGATTCCAAAGACAACCACAAGGCATTCTATAACTATGTCAAGAATCTAAATGGCAATGCTCAGATCTGCTCTGAGCTACAACAGAATGGCATTAAATATACTGATCCCAAGGAAATTGCCAATATCCTGGCAGATCGATTCAGTGCCAACCTCACCCCCTCTCACCCCCTAAATGGCCCATCTCAATACTGGAAGATTGCCAAATTCCGATAATAACGGCCAGACAGGTAAAAAACACACTCTCCAAAGCTAAGAATACAGCATCCATGGGACCAGATGACATCCTGGGCTGTGTACTACATGAACTACAAAATGAACTGACACCTCACCTAAGTGTCATGTTTAATCATACCCTCACCTCAGGCTTTGTGCCCACTGAGGGGCGCACAGCTACAGTTATCCCACTCCACAAGGGGGGATCCACCTTGGATCCTGGGAACTACTGCCCCATCAGTCTGACGAGCCTGATCTGCAAGGCCATGGAACGTATTATCATGGAACTTATAAACAAAGATATTGGCAACCTTCAAACACTGGACCCCACCCAGTTTGGGTTTGTGAAGGGCCGATCTTGTCTCCTGAACCTGATTGACTTCTTCGAATCAATCTCCGGAGTCGTGGATGAGGGTAAGGTAGTCCACACAGCTTATCTGGACCTCGCCAAGGCCTTTGACACCATCCCCCACTCTCGAATCATAGATAAACTTACTAAGCTGGGCATTAATCCCTACATCACTTGATGGGTTGCCAACTGGCTTAGAACCCACACTGTAAAAGTAGCTGACTCCAAATCCAGTTCCAGACAAGTGACAAGTGGAGTACCTCAGGGTTCAGTTCTGGGACTGCTCTTGTTTGGCATCTACTTCTCTGAAGTACAGACCAACACTAAGGGACACTGGCTAACAAACTTCGCAGATGACTGCAAACTGGGAGCCATTATTGAATCCCCAAATGATGTGGATACTCTACAAAAGGGCCTTACAGAAACAGATAATTGGTGCCAGAGTCATGGGCTCAAGCTCAATGACAAGAAATGTATAGTTATCCTCTTTGGGAAAAAACATGTACCCGTGAATTACCACATAGGTGGCAGTACACCTAACACTGAAAGTGTGATAAGAGACTTAGGGAGACAGGTGGACAGTGGTCTCACTTTCAATAACCACATTGCCACAACAGTCAGGAAATCCTTCTATGTGGCACACCTCATCACTAAGGGCTTTTCATCCAGAAAAAAGGAGGTCATTGTCCCACTGTACTCATCCCTCATTAGACCCATTATAGAATACAACACCCCATTTGGTATGTGCCTCTCAAGACATCTGCAACAACTGGAAAGGCCGCAGAAATACCTCATTAAAAGAATCACAGGCCTAAAGCAGATGCTCTATGCTGACTGCCTTAAAAAACTTCAGCTATACTCTGTCGCATATCATCTACTCAGAGGCGATCTTTGCTTAACATACAAGGCCATGTCAAACCCAGAGCTGCTGGACATGCTACACTTAAAGAAATCCCAATCCCTCAGAACCACACGCTCCAGGGATCTAAACCTTGTCATCACAATAAACAAAACATGCTAGAGGGATAGGTTCCTGACCCAGAGACTCCCCAGACTCTGGAATAGACTGCTCATACATGTCAAGCAGAACACCTCCTTGGGCCTCTTCAAAAGGAACCTTGACAACTGGATGGGAGAAAGGAAATTCACCGTGGGGATCACGTCAGTTGCCCTGCTAGACAGGGGTCCAGGGAAGTAAATAGTGAGGGAAGAAATAGAAAGGGAATTGTTATGGTTAGGCTTGTATAGGCCCTAGGACTGATAGCCTAGTACCAGCCTATGAACCTATGAATGTATAGGATCATAGAATCATATAAAATGCAAGGCAACTGAGTCACAAGACCATTTACAATTTGCCAAAAGCCACCATCAAGCTGTACCCAGTTTCTCAAAAAGGGCAAAGCAAGTCATTTATGAATACCCATATAGACATCCAGAATTAATTCAAAGTATGCCTTGTTGACACCTTTTTTTAACTTGCATGGGAAGTTTTTTTTTCCCATAGGTGGGGTAGGCATTGGGTAAAATATTTGTTTCTCCAATGGATTTTATTTATCTGCTGGTAGAGATTTAAGTTTCTAGTTCTGATATTAGTGGAGCTATTTGACTTGCAAAGAAATAAGAGAATAAGGAAGATGGGGTGCCTAATGGTGCAGAACACAAGGTAAGAGCCTGTATGAAACTGAGTAAAGGTTTAACGCTTCAGTCCTTTCCTGGCAGCTCAAGCACTTTAGGCTAACAATCTTCTTGGTTAGCATTCTTTGAGACCTTTCCAGTTGCCAAATAATTCTAGAAAGATTCATCATGAAGGGAGAATTGCACTCAGTAATTGGTCTAATAAGGGATAAGGAGTGATGATAACATCTTTTGACTAGGGGGCTATGTCTTTAGATATATTAGCTGTGTAAAATAGAACAGTTTATGACTACTATGGCAGCATGATGGTGAAAGGTGAGGGAAATACAAACCCAGTTTTCAAGATCCTTAGCTACATTATCATTTTGGAGTGGAGTATTGGCTATACTATACACTGAGTACACTGAGGGAGATTGTTGTTTACCAAATGTAATGCTACATTTTCCTGCATTTAATTTTAGCCTTTTTCCATACACCACTTGTTTACAATGGTTAGTTTTTGCTGTAATGACTAATATCAGAGGGAGATTTGACAATTATGTCCACTTTACAGTTGTCTGAAAACTTAGTTAACTAAAGGTCCGGATTCCTCAGCAGGGTATTGGAGATGTAGATGTTACAAAGTAGAGATCCAAGTACTGAGCATTGGGGTGAACCTCTTGTTACACTCTGAAGAGAAGGCCACGTTAACAATGCAAACTTTATTTTTCAGCCATTTGGCTATCTAACTCATCATGTATGGGTCTGCTTTTAAGGCATTTAGTTTGTTTCTGATGCCAGCATGGGGTATAGTGTCAAATGTTTTGTACAGTTCCAAATACGCTGTGTGAACAGAATGACCACTACCTATGTCACCTTCTCAAATAAGTTAACCAAGCTGAGTAGGCAAAATCTCCGTTTGAAAAAGTGAAACTGATGTGGGTCTAACTTGAAAAGGTTTCTGATATCATAGCGTATTAGGTAAGGTGTGAAGCATTCCATGACTTTACAAATCAGAGTAGTCAGGCTGATGGGTCTAGAGTTTCCTGGGCGAGTGGAGAGCTGCTGTTGTAAAGGGGCATCACCACTTCAGTTTGTATACTTCAGGGAGAAATCCTGTAGCTCATGTTAAACAATTAAGGAGGGATTCTACAAGGGCGTATTTGCTACTATTTATTAGGTATCCAGGTAAATTATCAGTTTTAGAGATTGTCTTGCTTTAGAGAGTTCCTTTGGTATACCTGCATTTGTGATATTAGGAGAGATAAAGGGGTCCAGGAATTTGTGGATTTATGATAGTTCTTTCAGGTGTAAGGTTCGCACTAAATTTATCTGTTGGTATATTTAACATGCCTCCTGAGTCTGAACAGGTGCTAACATTTTGGATACGTTCAGAACACTGTTGGATGTTATTTCTTAGTTTCCTAATTTAAATAAAAAAAAAACGTACACGTACCTTTGACTTCAGGATGTAATTTAGGTTCATGATTTGCCTTACTATCCCTGATAGTAACTTTTAGTTCCTCCTTGATAGTCCTGATACAGTCTTTTAGTATGAGAAATTTTAGATACGTAGTTCCAGTCAGCAAATATATATATATATATATATATATATATATATATATATATATATATATATATATATATACGTAGTTCCAGTCAGCAAATATATATATATATATATATATATATATATATATATATATATATATATATATATATATATATATATATATACACATATATATATATATATATATATATATATATATATATATATATATATATATATATATATAAATATATATATATATATATATATATATATATATATATATATATATATATACATATATACATACATACATATATATGTATCATGGTGCTCTGCGAAGAATGACTAAACTAAGAGAGTAGACATCTTTCTTTATATATCATATGGGTTTTCTCTGGATACTCTGATTTCCTCCCACACTGTAAAGGCATGCGTCTGGAGCATTTCTCCCTGGGCCTTCGCTGAAAATTGGCTTAGTTCCAAGTCGGACTTTCATGGTAAACAAATGCTAAATAAATAAAATAAAATAAAAAAATAGCTAAGTAGATTTTTCATATTAAAAACATCAATACGATCCAGAGTGGCTTCTGTTGTGTTATGTGGAGTTATTGTAGTGATTTCTGGCTACAATTATTAGTTCTTTCAGAGTTTTGAAACTCTTGCATCAATTCAACTTTTTTTTTTTAAGAAAATGACAGTTCCCTGATTTGGATTACACTCTGTGACACTAAACAAAGTTCTCATAGCAAATCAAAAGAACACACACACACACACACACACACACACACATATATATATATATATATATATATATATATATATATATATATATATATATACACACACAAATGGATTTATATCAATTCACTGAACACTGAGACCAAATCACCTAAAGTTCATTTCACCTAAAACTCATTTCACTGGCAAGTAGTACTCTAAGGCAAGTCAAAGGTATATGTCCTTTTCCCCACTGTAGTGCGATCCTGGTGTTAGTATATATAGTTAGGGGGGTGTAGGAGGCACAGCTCCCCCACATTGGGAGTGTGTGGGGGGTGTAGCCCCCCACATAGTTGGGTTTTATCAAATAATGTAAAACAAAACCAGACAACAGAAAAACAAATTAAGTGGGGGGCTACACCCCCATACCCCCCAATGTGGGGGTCTGTGCCCCCCACCCCCCCCTAACTATATGTAATAACACCTGGATCGGACTTCAGTGGGGAAAAGGACATATACCTTTGACTTGCCTTAGAGTACTACTTGTCAGTGAAATTAGTTTTAGGTGAAATGAACTTTCAGTGAAATGAACTTTAGGTCATTTGGTCTCAGTGAAATGGATGTCAGTGAAGTGATACGAATCTATATATATATATATATATATATATATATATATATATATATATATATATATATATATATATATATATATATATATATACTTACTAACTCCAGGATCGTACTACAATGGGGAAAAGGGTATATATATTTTACTTATCTTACAGTACTGTGCACACTGCCCCTACTGCCAGGAGCACACAAAACATCTACCATGTTACTTTAGATACTTCCTATAAAAATGTGAAGAGACATACCCACAGTTAGAAACACTACAACACTACTTTTTATGCTACTATCTGTATTCTGACACTCGGCACTTTAAGTTACAGTAATGTGTTTTTATCACAAGCAAGTCACAGGTGAAGGGAAACACACATCACATCTGTAGCTTAAAATTCAGTATTTTGAAATTCAGGATTGTAATCTTTCAGTATAATGAGATTCAGTCAAATGAGTTTTCAGTCTTTTGAAAATTAGGTATTGTGGTCTCAGTGAAATGAAATTCAGTATTTTGAATTTCAGTCATGTGAAGTGGACCCATGTGTGTATATATATATATATATATATATATATATATATATATATATATATATATATATATATACATACATATACACAATAGTGCTGACTGACAGGGCCACAGTTTCAGCAGCTCACCACTGGTTTCCTGCTGAGATACTACTTAAGCCTTTTCTCACCAGATCACAGATATGCAATAACATGAAAGAAAATTCAGTCACATAATCCATGCATAAATGCCTTGTCCATGCTAGCACAGAAGCAGCAAACAACAGTCTTAGTCTTCGTCAGGAGTCCTTGCAATAGAGCAGTGGTGAGCACTATTCCATAGACACAGACAAACAGATCACCGACTACTCATCCTTTTCTCTCTCTCTCCCTGTCTCTTCCTCTAGTAGCAGGCATCTGAAGGAATTTATACTTCAGCTTCAGGCACACACCTTTCTCCCTCAACAAAAGCCAGTAATATTTATATATAGCCTTCTAAGATTTATAAATTAAGTCATGATTATTCTTTATAGATTGTTTTATACCTTCTTTATTTAACATATAGGCATCTTTCATAGCTGGTAGCACTGTGATGATTTAAAATTGAATACTTAAGAAGGGTAGTATTTCTGTGATGCCTGGCTGTAATATTGCTGTTTTAATCCAGTTACTTTACTAGTTGTGCTGGGGACAGAACGGAAGTCAAAGCTGACTGCTTACTAATATCAAAGTCAAGTGCACACCTGGCTGAGTAACTGACAGCATAAAGCATTATGAAGAAAATTAATATTGTAAAGATTTTAAGTATGTATGTATTCCAATAATTCTGTAACTGGTATCTATGTGTAACTGTATAAAACTGGAAATCCATGACATGTATGCATGTTTATAAACACATATGGACACAAGCACACATACGTACACTCACACACATGCAAATAAACATATATACATATGCAAAACCAGACACACACACACACACACACACACACACACACACACACACACACACACACACACACACACACACACACACACACACACACACACACACACACACCACACACTGACACACATATACATAAATGGGTCTACTTCTAAATACCGATCGGACAAAATCCCAAAGACCACAAGCTCGAGACCAAAACATCATAAATACACAATATCAAAACCTTACAAATCCAACAGTCATAAAACCGAAAGCCCATAATATTGAGAAAAGGTATGCCGATGTGAGCTCCCATGAGATTAGGTCCATCTGTGTATCAGAATGTGCTCTAATCCAGTACACACACTCTTCTGCAAACTGAACTAAAGACCCAGAAAATCATTACTTGCACATAAACATAAATTCCAAAAGTGTATTCATATAGTAAAATTCACTGTGCTCCAACGTACGTATAATAACATTTACAGTTTGCCAACTGCAGTATGTACATCATTCCAGCACACCATGCCGCCTTTCCCTTTGCAAGGTTCCATAACCCATAGAATGACACAACACCAGCATCACATTTTTAATAGCCAAGCAATAGCCTGCACAAACTCAACAGCTGAATAATTGTCTTTATAACTTAGGACCCCATTGGAATTGTGCCTGCTTCTTCTTAGGTGAAGGGGACAACCTGCAGCAAGCTGTGCCCGCAATTCCTCCACACGATTCTGCTCCCTAGCTAGGGCTGTCATCAGCACAGAGAGGTCAGTTGCTTGTGCACCAAGAACACATTTAAGGCAGCGATGCCATGCTTCTACTGAGTTCTGGGTGCATGGTAGAAAAAGAGCATTTAGATCCCATATGTTCCAAAAAGATATGGGGAACAGTGGAGGAAATCTGGTAAATGCAGTTGTACATGTTGCAAATTTCCTCACTCTCCCCAATATATACCAGTCAGAGAAGTATCTAAGTAGGTCTCTGCCTTCATCTAGGAAAGTCTCCTTTAAAGCATAGAACGTTGGCAGTACTTCCTCCTTAGGGAGGAAGGCCAACACTACTAAAGACTTTACAGACAACTGAAACGCATAAGAAGAGTTGTATAGTGAAGCTAAACTAAACTGCTGAACCTTTCTTCATACATTTTGCCTAAAATGGAATTAACATCCTTTTGAGGCAGCTCCATTAATGTTTATCCTAATGCTTTTGATAGCTGCCACCTTGAAATCGCACAGGACAAACTGCAAACTGGTGTGGAAATCACTGACAGAGAGCAGGTAGAAAATACAGTGTCACACCACATTATATGCCCGTAAAGACTTCTTAGACATAAGACAATAGAGCAAAGGCATGGACATGCTGTAATTCCCATATTTTACCAGCCCATGTATACTGTAGAGTTGACAAAATAGTACAGCCTTGCAAAAATACGTATCATCCATTATCCGGATGGTAGCATGACTCAAATCGTGTAGACTGTTCAAAGTACTGAAAACAATCACAGTGTTAACAATACTATCATCTACCATTCACTTCTCTACAAATACTCCCGTCTGAAATGGGAACAGGCTCATATCTAATGTCTCCAGTGTTAGGTCTGGAATATGTGTTTCTTCAAAATGTTTGCAGCGTACTCTACCTATTTGTTGTAATAATGCCTTTCTTGTCGGTAGACTAGGAATACATTCTAAAGATGTAGAAGTGATGGCATTGTCAACTAGGATTCAAGGTGTATCCCTGGAATTAGCTGCTTTATGTTTCAAACTGCCACATATAGTGTACTTTTGGACCTCGATAGGATCCCCTGCATGGTTATAGGCTACAGTTTTTAAAAGTTGCTCACCTTCAGATAATGACAGAGTGACAATCCTGCCTTAGATCTAGCTGCATGCTTTAGTTTGCAGCACCAGTATCGTCTAAATTCTATTTTTCTTTCCAAATGGTAAACATTTTTGTGACTTCACTCTACCATACAACTGTCCAACAGTTCCGGGAGCTTCATAGCACTCGTCAGCCATTGTTATGATGAGATACGTTGTATAGCGTATTAAAGGGGGCAGACATGCTTTTATATGTGTCTGTGCTTTCAGGAGTTAACCATTACACTTTCTATAACTAGCAAGTGTAATTTGAGATTCTAAAACTTGAGTTTGTGGATTTACGATATTGTGGGTGGTCGATCTTTGGGTCTCGAGCTTGCGGTCTACGGAATTTTGGCTGATCGATATTTAGAAGTAGACCCACATAAACATATATTCATATGCAAAACCTCATATATACACACACGCACAAACACACACACACACACACACACACACACACACACACACACACAACAGACGCACACACACACACACACACACACACACACACACACACACACACACACACACACACACACACACACACACACACACACACACACACACACACACACACACACACACACACACACACACACACACACACACACACGCGCACATTTACAGAAGGTCTCACACACACATTGATATTAATTTAGTTACAATTTCTTACTTTTTCATTCAGTTTTATTTTTGAAAGGGATTATTAATTTTAATTTGCATAACTTATTTATACTCTTATGTTGTTGCTTATTGCTGAGGCAAACTATGCCAGAACATCGTATGTGCTGTAAATGTCTGAGTATGTACTTAGTGAGTAATTCAAACAAACACAAAAATCCAATGCCGATGATGGCTCTAGTAACCAGATAAAAATCACATCTATAAATAGTATTTTTAAAGCATGTACCCACATTATTAAATGAATTATATATGCAAGAATAAATATTTAAAGGAAGAATAATTTATTTATTTTACATTTGTTAACCGGGATAGTCCGACTGGATACAGGTCCATTTTCAGCGGAGGCCCGGGAAGAAAAGCTCCACATGTGGATAGATATAGAAGAGTTAACAGTAGCAGTTTTATACAGTTACATATAGATACCAGTTACAGAATTATTGGAATACATACATACTTAAAAACTTTACAATATTAATTTTCTTGTTAGAACATTGACAGTTTTAGTGGTACAAGGCTGAGTAAGGTAGCGTATCATTCAGCAGTACAATACATTTGAGAGTGATAGTCAATGTTTCAGACTTTTTAAGACTTTTCTACAGATAGCCAGGTAGTAAATTGAATGGTGAGATGGTTAGTCAGGGTTTGTACAGGGGCACAACCAGTGACTTTTTAGGTATATTTTGAGAGACGTTTTAAATAGGTTTATAGAATGAATTGCTGTAAGTTCGGCAGGGAGCTGGTTAGAGATTTTACCAACAGAGTTGCAAAATAATGACTCACCTGCTAAGTTTTTGGATTTAACAGTTTGTACCAGCATTTTATCAGAAGAGCGGAGTGTTTTTAGGTTGCTGTATGGGTTACTTATATTTTTGAGTATGGGTGTGCTTTTGGGCTGATAGAGGACTTTGTGGGCTATTATTAATTGGTTATACTGGATTTGAGAGGGAAACTCTAGCCAGCCTAGGGATCCTAGGTTAAGACAGTGGTGGGTTCTATATGCCGAACCTGTGGCAAATCTGGCTATGTTATTGTAGCAGCTATTGAGTTTATTGAGGTCAGATTTACTCAGGTTTGCATAGATTGGGGAGGCATAAAGAAGAGTTGAAAGTAAATGTGTTTGGGCAATCACTGTCCTAGCAGTTGGGGTTAGAAATGCCTTAATCCTATATAAGTAGCAAATATCCACCTCTGAGCTGCACATTAAAAAAATCATAATGATTTAATGTCATAAAAAGACCTCAAGAGCAGTGCCTATCTTCATATAATCATCAGAGCTTCCCTAAACATGGTCAAAGCAAAATTATTTAAGTGTCAGTAGCAGACAGAAAAAAAAGGATAAACAGCATAATGTCGAACATTGTTTCCCATAGGAGATCATTTCTGGTATGATTTATAAATGAGGTTCGGCAACAAACCAATTTGTTCTGGGACATCTTCAGTAGGGGGTTAGACAAATATATCAGTGAGAGGTAAGGGGGGGAGGGTTAAATGGAAAGAGGGTTTATTGGGAGAAAATGAGGTAAAGGGTGGGAAGGGGCTTAAGGGGCTTAGGCAAGACCAGCTGGCTAAGGAATCACATTTTGGCATGAACTTGCAAAGGCAAGCACGCCCATGATGACCTGTGGGTATTTTGGGAGGAAAGGTAGGCCTTGGGTACTGGTTGGTGACAGGTGGTCTGGATATGGAGTGAATGGTATGAAGTAAATGTGGCGAAGATTGTAGTGAAGTTACGGCCATATTACATTTGGCTTCAGTTAAAAACAACAGCAGTCAATGAAAATGATGTTTTAGTATAGCTGTTGTTGGTATTAGTGATGATACACCTCAGAATATGGACACAAAAAAAAAAGTACACTTTTGAGGCTGGGCCATATTCTAATGGAAATCTACTTTACCAGACCAAAAGTACATTAACAAGAAGAGGTAATAATTGGTTGCTATGAACAGAAAAGGCCTTTGGATGTGGACTGCATTAACAGAAAGGTAGTCATCCAAACGTTAACAAATATGTTGCTTTTGTATTTCACCAAGAGCTATATAAAGTGGCTTTTGTGAGGAGATAAAAAAAAGGCTGTCTGGTTTTCCCTTGCAGGCCTCTCCCCTCTGGACTACATGCTTTCACTGCTCTCCTTGGTATACCTTTAAGGTTAGTGGAACGCATTGTGATCAGGGCGCATGGCTGCTAAATTTTATGTTAAGAGAGACATTGGGGGGAGGTAGTTGGGGTTGTTGAAAGTTCCGTTTTCCGGATTTGAGGTTTACTTTTATTTTTTTTTCTCACACTGTTGTCCGGTTTTAATTTTATTCTCTTTGGTGGTTGAGGGTTGGGTCTGGTCTCTTGGGACGTTGTGATGCGGTATGTCCATTGGGTTCTGTTGCAGTTTTCTACTATCTTTCTGGCACTGCCTGCTGCTCTGGTTCACTTGCTATTTATGGTACTTTAGAACTCATTGGTGGCTTACATCTAGCACTGTCTTTTCGCGGGTAGTGGATTCCCCATGTTGGGTGGGTAAGGCGCAGTCACATTTGTGAAGAGGGGGTGGGGGACTGTTACAGCCATTAGTGTGGTATGGCAGGTGGGGGATGAGAAGTTTTTTTTTTCCTTTCTGTTCCTTGGGACACAGATGGAAGGAGCTACACCAGAAGGACAGGAGCTGTATATGCACTTGAAGCCGTACCAGCCAGTAAAGGGGGGTGTTTTTTTGTGACTCTTGGACACATTTCATCATAAGCAGTTTCAACATTGGCTATTGCTCGTTATGGTACTTACAAATGGCAGATATTTACATTTTAGACTTAGTACTCCAGAATATTCACGCTGATGCAAAACCTGTTCTGTTCCATTTCTGAGATTAATTTTGGACCTTTGTTCCTCTTTACTCTTGGTTCATCTAGATTTCCTGCTCTAAGAGGTTTGATCTCATGGTGTCAGCAATTTTGGGGGCGGGTTCAGATGTGGAATAGTACTTTGGTTATAAGGTTGGCCCACTTTTCAAAAATGGTGGTTTTCTGGCTCATTCCACCTTATGGATGTGAGACATGACTGTCATTTGTTTTAGGCTTCATACACCTGCAGATAATTCATTTACAATGCAGAAATGACTGCGCTATCTTAATAAGGGAGATAAAACAAGTACATCTTTGAGTCGGCATTCCAATGTTTGCATGTTTTTGTTTGCATTGTGTGATTGTTGTTCTGATCAAAATTTATGATCATAGTGGAGGAGCTGGCTTATTATATTAAAAAAACTGGTTGCTTGTCCATGTTGTCACACTTTTCCGTGAAGTTGGAGTTGCTTGTTGCATTGGCAGAGCTGGGTATACTGTTTTCTTTTAGTGGGTGGAAAAGGTGTTTAGTTTTATTTTGTTTGTTGAAGGTGCTAAGATATCTGGGTCCAAGTTGTGTGGTTGGGGAATATTTGCTGGAATGTTTCTTCATGGTGGGCTTTCGGGAGTTTTGGTTGTTGGAGGCAAGCAGCAAATTAAATATGGGATGTAGAGTAAAGTTGTCCCCTTTTAGTCTTGGCACTGGTAAATGAGGTACTTTAATGACTTTACTAAGTGGCTAGAGGTATTGATATGTTGGCCTAAACTGCTAAATTGCACATGACATTTGATAATAGGTGTCCACACTGTCACAAGCAGCACTTTGGGCTGTTCATAGAATTCATGTTTAACCAGGAAATGAATCATGTGCAATGGATACACAGCATGTATATACACTGTCCAGATTTCTTCAGATCGTGCAGATTGTGCTTCATAAGTTTGGTCTGTTCATAAACTTTTGGGTTTCTCTGGAAAATCATTGAGTATTTCAGTCACTTTAGTACTAATATGATGCCCAGGTTCCTTTAACGGTAAGTCTGAAACCTTTCTTACAGTAATTTTCAGAGGGTGGTGTGGTTGTTGGGACATGTAACTCCTTTTTTCTGTTGGGCTTTGGTTCCACTGTTTTTATACCTTTGTTCCTTGGTTCTCTCGAAGAGGTTGAGAGGTAAGGTTTTTTGTGCACTATTACGGCTGGTGCTGTACATGGTCATAGTTCAGAAGGGTTGGAATGGACAGAATTTTATTTCATAAGTCCATTCTTCAACTTTGCAGGGTTCACAATGTGGAGTCCACAGATCTGATATCTAGCTTAATACATAGGGTAAGAGGTGGGACCAAGTGATAATTACCAGAGGAACTGTTAAGGTGTGGTTTCTTGGGAAAGAGGTTGGGGGGCCGTGTAGCGGATGTGTATTTGATGAACAGGATGGACCCTGTCAGCACTTAACCAAATACTTATTGACTTATGTGTATGCTAAGAGTTTACAGTTTTACTTTGTTTTGCAAGTGGGAACTGCAGCAGGGCCATTGGTCAGTGACCTGAAGGAAGAAGGCATGAAAGGGATGGAGGCTATTACAGTGGATGTCTCGGTCACTACAATGGTGCTCAATGAGGTAACAGATGGGGGTGTGCAAAGTGTAACACTTAATGGCCTAAAGATGTGGATGTCAAAGGTAATGGGGTTTTCTGGGGTGGAGGTTTGGTTGCTGGAGTGGTGAATAACACGGTTTCAGGTAATTTTCCTTTATTTGCTATTCATTAAGGAACACCAGAGTTGGTGCAGTTGGGTTACTATAGAGGCAAGTGAGGAAGAGGAATGTTGAGGACAGAGTAAAGCTGGGTTAGAGGTTGTTCTGGGGAGTAAAGGGTTCCCACTGATGGTGTGAATTTACAACAATCACAGGATCATAGGAAGTTGCTAGGTTAAGGGCTGTAAGCTCATACAATCTAGCCAAGTTCAGCCATTATTTTAGTACTTTTTGATAACCCCAAACATTCCCAGAGGTATTTGTCCCTAAATGCCCTATATACTTAAATGAGATATCCTCTTAGATATCTGTAAGAGACACTGTACAAGTTCAGATATTTTAGTGTTTCATAATAACTTAGATTTTCACATCCATGGATGCCCTTGGTATATTTCCGCTGTAATCTTTCTAGTTTACTCATGCTTGTCATCTTATAGGGTTTCCATACTGTTATTCCATACTCGAGTTTGGGTCTAATGTGACAAACAATGACTTCATTATTTTAATTTCCTATACTTTATAAATCTTTTTATACATCCTATAGTGGTAAAACTATCATTAACCAATTGGTTGATATGATTAAAAAAACTCATATCTGAATCAACCCATATACCCAGGTCCTTAAATGAGTCTACAGTTTCAATCACTGTGTGCTGTATTAAATATTCACCTTTCAGTTTATGTCTCCCAAAGCTCATATGCTTAGTTTTTGATGTGGTTATCAGCATATTATTTTTCTGTGCCCAAATGGTCAATTTACTCAAGTTATTTTGCAGACATGCCTTATCTGTAACACTTGCATTAGTTTACAAATGTTAGGGGAGGTGTTGGGGGCATAATTTTGGGGGTTGTTTGGGATTTGTTGGACAGCAGGATGGAGGAACAATTGCAGGGGATGTTGATTTGCAATTTTAGTTTAATTTGAAGTAGGTTACTGGGAGTGTTGGGAATTAGGGCTCACTTTCAATTGCTTGCTATGTCAGGTGTATGGGTTGTACAGTTTATTTGCCATAGGTGGTCAGGTTACCTTAAGACTAAAGGCTTGCAGCAGGAGTTTCAGCCACCTTTTATAAGTGAAGCATATGGTAGGGCATTTTTTTAGACTGGTTTAATGTACATTATAGCAGTCTATGGGAAGATTTTTGGTGGGAAAGTTTTAGTAATTTGTTCAGGTGTGGGAGCAAGGTAAGGTTGTTCAGCTGGTTAAGGATTATTTAGCCACAAGTAATGTGGTTGCATGGGTGACAAGGTTAGATGAACTTACTAAATCTTGGTTGGTGGTTCATTGGCTTGAAGGGTTGGGGCAGGTTTATAGCTGGGAAGTTAGACAGACTTTGGAGATTGTCCAGACAGGTTTTGTTGCAGGGTTGGTGTTGTGAAATGGAAGTTCATAGCATTACATTTTGTTTGGCATTTTTATATGGATGTAAGTTAGTCATTCAGAAGGTGGGTTGGTCAGCAAATGCTAGGCTGCTCATTCTGATTTTCTGCTTATACTGCATAGTTGGTGTGATGGGAGGATTGTTCTTCAACTGATTTTGGAAAGGAAATCTCAATTTTGTTGTATATATTGGGGAGGGGGGGTTTCAGTTAGCCATGATGGTAGGTAATTTACCTTGCAGGGTTTCGAGTGGCTCTGGGTTTAATGTTTTGGAGTTGCCTTTGACAAGTAATGCTCTGGGACTCATTATGGCATCAATACTGGTAGAGTAAATGAGAATTTACTTAATGTAACAACAGTTATACAAACTTATGTTTATTTTGTACTCGAGAAGGATCATTATATTATTTTAACTGTTTAGTCAGCTTGTGTTTTTGCTACTTATATGACAGGGTTTTTGGTTGATGGGGATCCAGTTTGGTCTACAGGGGATGAGTACACCGAATGATGTTTGGCTTAGTCCCTCTTTTTAGGGGTGGTTAGGTTGTTGGAAATTTTGGTAAGAGTGAGGGGAAACAGCCTGGTCAGGCTGGTGGGCAGAGAAGAGGGACAGGTTTGCCCTCTTCTGTTCCTCCTCTGGTGTATGGATGTTCATTTCAATAAGTTGGGAAAGGAAAAGTGAGCAGTTGGAGGCAGTAAGTGGTAAATATAAGTGAGCGGATGTAAGGACGCTACTTATTTAGTTAGGGGGTAATTCAGTAAATGGTATATGAAGTGAGTTGTTGGATGCTGCTTCATAAGTAAAGGACTTGGTGGGATGTGTAATTCAATAAATTGTATATGAAGTGAGTTGTTGGACGCTGCTTCATAAGTAAAGTATGTGAGTAGAGGTATGGATGCTGCTTACTGGGTCAGGATGAGTAAAGTCACGCTGTCCTGATTAACATTACAGGGATGTTTCTGCTGTGATTAAAATCAGCTGTACTATGTTCAGTTGTAATTAATAATATTTGTTATCAAAGCCATGTTATAGAAGCTTAATAAAGGTCATCAAACATCATTCAGTGTGATGTGCTTTATTGAAAGGGACCGGGACAATTGTGGGCTGGCAATGATTCACTTTTTGGTGGGGATTTCTCCCTTCTCTGAACTGGTGTGATTGTGGAGTTAGCAAAAAAAAAAAAAAAAAAAAACAAGGAAGAAAGACTTTTTCACTCTTTTGGATTTGGATTTCAGGCATCTTTTTCTTTTGGAATGTTGACATTTTGTAGTAGAACCAATCATCATTTATATCAGGAATCCTAAAAAAATCATAAATGAAGTAATAGTAGGGTCAGGGAACCATAACCTAACTTGTAATTGCTTTTAAGCTAGTGTTGGACTTCTTCAGACTGATGTCCTGTGCTAAGACATCATTACTTACAATAAAGCTATTTTACAGTTGCTTGACTAACCTATTTCCTTTAAGGATTTTTAAATGTTTTTTTTTATTTTTATTTTTCAGTGACTCTGCTAAAAGAAATAAATTCTGGAAAAGAAGTTTTGCCTACAACAATGCATACCATGACTTCAAATCATATGTCTCTTGCACTTTTATACATATTTTTACGAATTATGACAGGCAGGTCAGAGGTGAGAAGATCAGAAACACTGCTTAACTTTTTTTGTGTTTTCTCTTCTTTTTATCTTTTTTTGTGAGAACTAAGTTACATTTGAATACATTTTCTGACATTCAAAATAATATATTCATTATCTTTACTAGAACGTGATGTGAAATGATAGTGAAGTATTTACAAATACATTACAAAATTGTATTGTTTGCACTTGTTTTCCCTGTTAAGCAATTGAAGAGCTTTCTATTATTTAACATTCTATTCTTCTCACCAGCTGCGACTTTGTTTTTTATGACCGCTTTATATACATTATATACATTACGTAGTTAAGAAAATACTGATACCAGACACGAATCACCAATCTTGCAAGAAGCACTTATAAACAGCAAAAATCGAAGTATGCTAAAACACAGCTTTATTTAGCACTTTCGTCAGAATATAACAAAGACTTCTTCAGAATACTAGAATCAATGAACACGTGTTTTAAATACTTTCAATGAGTCATGTGATAAAGTAATCCAGTAAGAACCCAAATGATACATTTAAAACATACAAAATGGAAACCCTCTTAAAGAAATAAAACAAAAAATGTTATGTATTGATACTTAAACACGACAACATATTAAATAACAGCATAAAAGCTAAAATATACACTCATTGTGCCTAACTATCCAATGGTGATTAAAAAACGAAACCCTGTATGAGCGCAGTTTTAAAAAACTAACTATAGATAAACCGTCATTTAAACCAGGCGCACATAAGGCATTTAACCTGATCTGCCAACATAGCTCTTTGAAGTCTGTCAAGTCTTCCCAAGGTCCTCCTCTAGGGTCCTGTGGGACTTTTTCAATGACAAAAAATTTAAAACAATGTGAAGGATTTATTCTCAATATGCCTGTATAGTGCACTGCTTTGGTTTTTATTTTTGATGTCTCTAGCATGCTCATACATCTGTTCTTTAAGCTTTCTCGTGGTGTTAAAGATCAGGTTAAATGCCTTATGTGCACCTGGTTTAAATGACGGTTTATCTATAGTTAGTTTTTTAAAACTGCGCTCACATAGAGTTTAGTTTTTTAGTTACCATTGGATAGTTAGGCACAATGAGTGCATATTTTAGCTTTTTTTGTTGCTGTTATTTAATATGCTGTTGTTGTGCTTAAGTATCAATACATAACATTTTTTGTTTTATTTCTTTAAGAGGGTTTCCATTTTGTATGTTTTAAATGTATCAGTTGGGTTCTTACTGGATTACTTTATCACATGACTCATTGAATGAAAGTATTTAAAACACATGTGATCATTGATTCTAGTATTCTGAAGAAGTATTTGTTATATTCTGATGAAAGTGCTAAATAAAGCTGTGTTTTAACATACTTCGATTTTTGATGTTGAGTGCTTCTTGCAAGATTGGTGATTCGTGTCTGGTATCAGTATTGTTCTTAGTTTTCATTTGGGTTACGTTATGTAGCTGTTAATGGGATATGGACAACATCTCAAATGACAATATATTGATGTACTACTTACTGAAATCAGTACACCAGCTACTGCTCTGGATGCCAGGTCATTATGCTACAAAATGGAGAAAGGGAAACAAATGGTTTTAATAGAATATAAGGGGGCATTTACCTTCATTTGAGTTATGGTAGCTTCAAATTACTAACAAATGGCAGGAGGTAGGTATAAATGGGACTTATCAGTCCCTGCAAAATCACATTTTATTAATAATACCTTTCCATTTGAGATGCAGTCCATAAACCTTTGCTGGGAGATAACAGAAATAAATCCTGTAAAAAAATTTTGAAGATAACATCCTCACTATATGTTTGCTAGAAGCCAAGAATGATGCATGGGAAACTGTAATTCTACAGTAACAATCCTCACCAGTTGTGTAAACACAATAATTGGACTGATAACTCACACAGTTCAACATGATAAAAGTGTGTAGGCAGCAGACACCAGAAACAGAAATTATCACTTCACCACATGACAGTTAGAAGTCAGCAAGTTACCTCGTTCCAATCAGTATTCCCAAAAATGTCAGTTTGTCATTCTGCAAATGCATTCTCTAATCAGGTTTCATAATGCACATGTAATATTGCAATAATAAATTAAACTAAACGTAAGCCCACCCAGACATAACAGACAATATTGTTTTTCTGCTTATCAACTAATTTGGACCGCTCTTGTTTAAGATAAATTTTTCTTTTTATTTCCAGCATAACAATCAATACTATTATCTGTTGCTCAGGCCATTGTTGAAACGTTTCTCAGACTGTCAAACTTCCCAGTTAATGAATGACATAAATAAACAAATAAACTGAGTTCCATATTGAAGGTAAATGTTCAAAGCTAACTCAGTTTATTGAAATATGCATTTCCGCAAGCACCTCTAGTTTTTGCATATCATTATGAAAATAAACAACATCTACTGATGCAGAGAAAGCTCTGACTATGACCAAAGTGACCAGAGATCTCCACCATAGGGGGAGTATGTGCTCAGGGCACATTGTGCAAAATTGTTTGCTGGTATACACCAGCGATAAAACAGGTGTGATTGTCTACAAAACATGGAAGGGCTGTTTGGTAATTTCACTTACAGAGGCATGGATAAGCATAATCAAAGCCCACTTTAAACTAGCACTGATAAGGCATGCATACTGGGATAGCAGCACTTAAGAAGAACCCCCCCATTTGATCTCACTGATCATGGTCTCACTGCCAGGAGGAAGGAATGGATCAAGGGGGAGTGGCCGGTGGGTGGAAAGAGATCATATGGTCAGTATAGGAATGAAACAAAAAAAAATAGATAATTCAGAAAGCTCAACAGTGAAAGCTGAAATGTATGGTAGGGAGATCAGTCAGTGAAACAGGTAATGTTTACATTTCTAATCTATTGGTAGGCATTCTCAGGTAATAAGTTAGTTGGCAAACAAATATGCACTGAACCTTACATTGTGCTTGGGGCAGAATCATACTTAATGGTTTGCAGTCTTTTTTTTCTGCAACATATTATCTAATCATTGGTATAGCTTGGGGCTGACTGTACCAAACTAGAAATCAGAAGCTGCACTATCCATGGTATAAATATAACAGGTTTACCAAGCTTGAGAAAATCCTTTACCAGAAAAGCAGACTGCGAAGATAATTAGACTGCAGAGTATGTGGTAGCATTAATTTTAGTGCTGGGTGTTCCATATTTGGGAAAATGGCAGATACAACAATTACACTGGGGAACATCATGACAAAGCCCATAATGAATCTGTTTTAGAAGTCCTATAATCTCAATATCTTGCTATAGCTTTACTCAACAGAAAAGCAAAATACTTGTCAATTTTCTCTAGGTTCTCCCTATCATATGATGAATTGTATTCAAACTATATTAGCTAGCATTTCAAAAGAGACAGCTTTATTTGCTTTTGGGTGGTGCTGTTAAAAAACTTCCATTATTTTTAGCATTTTCTGAAATCTTCGAAGGACAGAGCTGACATTTATGAGTCTTATGTCTTCTACTGCTACTTTCATTTTTTCATGTTTCATTACCATATTCAATATTAGGGGCTGCATCATATTCAGATTTTGAAAAAAAATAACAATTAATAAAATACTTTCCAACACAGTTGTGGAAATACTACTACCTGTTTTTAAGCACAGTGAATGCCTTCCATGATGGATATAATAAGGAAATAATGAACCTTTTGGGGATGTGGGAGCCCAAAGCATGTGGCATCAGCCCTCAAAATGACCATAGGTGGGTGGTTTGTTATTTCCCTAAAATAAAGAACCTTATTAAAAATTATAGTTTATATAATTCTATACATGCTTTATGAAAATGCATGCAGTTACTAATCATATTCAGTGGTTTACAGCTTTATTTTTGCAGCATATTATTTAATCATTGGAATATCTGCATCTGTTTCAGTCTCTCTGGATGAATATTCCTGATGACTTTGTATAGAATAAGATGACAAATATAAGGCTTCACTACACATGTTCAAGGTGAAACTGCTTGAGCATCAGTAACCCACAGAAAAAAAGATGAGCATAACTGCAAACGCTTTTTCTCATCGGAAATAGTGAGATTTCTAATTGAGTGCCAACAATGATTCACTTCATTTGAGTTGATATCAATTGATATGACCATGGACTTGGTATAAATAATCTTAGGAGGTGCTGTCCTGCCACAAACAAGAAAAATAGGAGCTTTCTGCCCTTTTAGATTCTGGGCATTTTTTTTATTTGGAACGTCAACGGAAGTCAGCGTTTCATAGTAGATCCAAAATATGCTTTATCATAACAAAAATAATATAATTTTTACTATCTTTTCTATATGTCTTATTAACCTAGTATTGTTTAATCATATAGTTTGCATGTTTATTTGATATGTAGTAAATAGAATGAATGCTAAATTTATTAATGAACACCTGTGTTATGAAGAATCTTGTTAAACTTGACTCTCACCCCAGTTTAGCTTTGTGAAGGTTAGCTCCTGTCTATATAATCAGGTAAACTTCTTAGAAGGGGTTACAGAGTTATTTAGTGCATGTGGTATATCCCGACCTGGCCAAGGACTTCAAAACCATTCCTCATACTTACTGGCATCATACAAAAGCTAAATACTTTAAAAACTGACCAGTATGTGTTAAGATGTATATTAAAATGGCTGAAAGACAGAACCTGCACAGAGGAAGTTAAAGGTACCCAATCAGAAAATATGAAAGTGACCAGTGGAGTCCCACAAAGCTCACTGCTGGGAATCCTCCTTTTACATATTTACTTCTCAGATCTACAAGCAGGAAGCCAAGACCTTTGACTAACAAAGGTTACAGACAATTGCAAACTGTGGTTTGTTGTTAACTCAGTCTTTGATAACCAAAGCCCCCAGAATGAACTCTTCCATGTGAACACTTGGTATACTTAAAATGAGCTCAAACTAAATTCTAGTATATATATAAGGATAGTTTCATTACTTTTGGTAGACAATTCTTCCCCTCAACATACTATCCATACAACACACCTCTACAAAGGAAAAATTTAGTTAGGGATTTAGATACCTGGGTTGATCATATCTCCCTCTCTTTCGACCATCATGTGACAATTGTTATTAGCAAACTTATTTAGCCAAAGTAAATCCTAAAGGAATATCATCAAAATCTAAACAGGTAATAATTTCCTTATGCTCAGCATTGATCAGGACAATAATCCAGTGCAACATGCCTTTTTGGATATATTCCATTAAACATATCAAACAATTAGAAAGATCCCAAAGTCCCTGAGCTACCAAGTGAGGTTAGATGCTCTATACCTTTATTTAGTGTCTTACAGACATTTGAGAGTTAGATCTTTGTCTTGCTTACTGGGACCTGATTGTTTTGAACCTAGAATCCAAAATGGTCAAAAAGCAGTGAACCACAAACAAGGAATCCAAAAACATGGTGCAAAACATTTCCATAGGTGCAAAACCACAAAAATGTATTAACAAAACTTAAGTTAAGCACTCTCATCTTTATCAATATAAAGCTTTGATAGAGATGAAAGCACTTAAGTTTTTTTATGTCTTTCTTTGATAGAGATGAAAGTGCTGAACTTGAGTTTTGTTAATAAACCCCAGGATTCAGCAAGCTCTGCATGGTGTGCAGGAATAGTGCAAGAGCTGCTGCACGAAATATGACCGACGAGCGATCTAGGAACGAGCTCCCGGGACGTGCACGAGCACTCCTACACTATTCCTGCACAGACACCACTGCTATATGCTAATTACCCCATTTGCTGGTGAAAACCATGCATATGAGGTGAATTAGCGATCCAGGAAGCAGGCAGGCATCTGTGCAGGAATAGTGTAACCTGCAGAAATGTATTCAGTTACTAACCGAATACATTTCTGTAAATTAAAAAATGTAGGCATGACAGCTCCAAAGAAAGCATGTATTCAATGTAGTAGGCATGCCAATGGCCAAATATATGGCCATTGGCATGGGAAATAATTGCAAAATTATAAAAAATAACTTTTATTTTTTTTTGGCCAATTTCGGCCGTTTAAGCATAGGGCAGCAGTGCGCAAACGAGATCAGCCAGAAAACATGAAAAAAAGTTGGAAATAAGTTTTTAAACCCAAATCAGTATTTTGCCATGACAGTCAATGAAATGTATAAGACAACAATACCAGTGAATAGTGGTTGCTAAGGGGGAAGGCTCAGTGTGAGTGTGGTAACTATGAATTAGCATTCTGTTTTATGCAAATGAGGGGACTGATACTGAATCACAGATTTCCTGTCAGTGTTAGCTTGAATGTAATCCACTAGATGGCAACCAACCGTCTATGTAATGTTGTATAATTCAGTGAGTGAACATGACTCGAACAGGGAATACAAAGCATTTATTGATAAAAACTACACTCCAAAACGCTACAATAAATCTGGTTAAGCGCTTTCATCTGCAAATGCAGACTTCTTCAGAACAATTCAATCTTTGACATACAATCAATTTTAAAAACATTTTGGCGCCAAAGTGGTCATCAATTCGATATTTAAAGTACTAGTGTAACAATTATAAAGAATACTTGTTACTATATAACATTACCTAGAAAAAACTCATAACAATGTATTCAAAAAATTAAATACATTTAGATAATTACAACCAATCTAAAAATATATGTCTACCTTATACAATTTTTTGTTCTAAAAATATTATATTTTAAAAAATATATATAAAAATATATTTTATTTTATATTTATTAAAAAGTTTTTAAAAAACTTATTAATTATAAATAATATAATATGCATATAAATTATACCAAACATTAAATAACTTTAGATTATTTAAAAACCATTTACAACAGCTGCAAGAAGGGTTTAATGGTAGCATAATCATTAATTCCTGGCTCCCTGGTGACATCTGTCAAAATTTGCCACACACTCTCTCTTTTCCCTAGGAGCACTTTATAGTTACCCCCATGTGGTGATATATTCACTTGATCAATAATGGCAAACTTAAATACATCTGTTTCCCCACATCTATTAATATGTCGATACAGTGCACTATTCATATCTTTGACCCTAATTTTATATAGATGGTCATATATTTGCTTTCTGAATTGCCTTTCAGTCTTTCCTATATAAAATGCAGTGCATGACATGCACTTTGCCATATAAATAACATTCTTGCTGTTAAAATTACCCGCTCTAAATTTAACATATGTCTTATTAACATCACTCAGTCTACATCCTTCCATTTCACATATAGCATAACATTGTTTACAAGACCCACATTTCTTAGTTGTTTTATGTGTATTATATACCTCTGTGTGATTAACCATTTGTTATAACTGTCTTTTTAAGGCAATTCAGAAAGCGAATATATGACCATCTATATAAAATTAGGGTCAAAGATATGAATAGTGCACTGTATCAACATATTAATAGATGTGGGGAAACACATGTATTTAAGTTTGCCATTATTGATGAAGTGAATATATCACTACGTGGGGGTAACTATAAAGCGCTCCTAAGGAAAAGAGAGAGTGTGTGTCAAAATTTGACAGATGCCACCAGGGAGCCAGGAATTAATGATTATTTTACCATTAAACCCTTCTTGCAACTGTTGTAAATGGTTTTTACATCATCTAAAGTTATTTAATGTTTGGTATAATTTATATGCATATTATATTATTTATAATTATTACGTTTTTTGACAAACTTTTTAATAAATATAAAATAAAATATATTTTTTATATGTATATTTTTTAAAATATAATATTTTTAGAAGAAGAAATTGTATAAGGTAGACACATATATATTTTAGATTGGTTGCAATTATTTAAATTAATTTAATTTTTTGAATACATTGTTATGATTTTTTTCTAGGTAATGTTATATAGTAACAAGTATTCTTTATAATTGTTACACTAGCACTTTAAATATTGAATTGATGACTGCTTTGGCACCAAAAAGTTTTTAAAATGGATTGTATGTCAAAGATTGAATTGTTCTGAAGAAGTCTGCATTTGCAGATGAAAGTGCTTAACCAGATTTATTGTAGAGTTTTGGAGTGTAGTTTTTATCAATAAATACTTTGTATTCCATGTTCGAGTCATGTTCACTCACTGAATTATACAGCATTACATAGACAGTTGGTTGCCGTCTAGTGGATTACTTTTACAGTGTTAGCTTGAACCCAGCCGTGTAGGTGCAGCAACAACATGGTATAGGTATCTGACGAAGTTGAAGATGAAAACGTTTTGTTGTATGATATACGTTAGTGTGTGGTATTATTAAATTGTTCATGCTTTCCCACTTGGTTTGTGGTGCTTTTTCTACAGTTTATAGGTATAAGAGGTAAATGACCTCATAAGGGGGAGTGTCATGCATGCTGTAAGCTTATTGGTGCACTGTGGCCCATGTTTGCCCTTAGCTAAGCATAGCTAAGGAAGGAGGTATGTCTGAGGCTGCCTAGCAGTGTTTACATTGCCTAAATGGGTCTGTGCGCCACACACCAGGTTTTAAACAAATAAAAATAAAAAAACACAGGAAATAGGAGCTCTGTTCACATCTGAGCACTGGATATGTGCGGCGCAATGTGGGGCTTAAACAGGAAGGCAATGGGAAGGGAAATCAGCAGTAGGAAGGCAATCAAGGAGAACCAGCATAGCTAGCAGGTGAAATGTATCAGAATAAGCCAATTACACAGGCAGCAGCCCAGCACACTACTATAAATTATGCAAACACCTTTCACTCTGTTTTTTCACACAAACTCTACACTACTGGTGTACATAGACGGGGACATTTTACCTGACAAAACTAACAAAGTGTTAGAGGCTGCTCCTGCTCTCATACATCAATATGTGGAAGAGACTGAGGGTGGTGAGGATGTGAATGCTGATAACCAACCCACAGTAAGGAGGAGGAGAAGAGTGTACAGACCCAGGGTAACCTACCATGGACTACATGAGCTGGAGATAGTGGAGCACTATAGGGTGGACAGGGACATTCTACAGCAAATTGTTTAGCCGTGGCAGCCATGCCTCACACACAGAACCAACAGAGGGGGAACCCATCCCAATGGATACCAAGGTATGTATAGGCTTAAGAATACTAGCCACAGTTACCTTCCTAAGGCCAACTGGAGATATCATGGGGATCTCTCAGGCATAAGCATCCATGGTACTCCACCAGTTCCTGATTGCCATGTCAGCACATGCCGGTGAGCACATATATTTCCTCAACAACCGTGAGACACTGACCAGCAGTATGCATCTCTTCCACCAAATAGTAGAATACCCTGAGGTAGTGGGTGCTATAGACTGCATGCACATACACATCAAAGCACCACCTGGCGAGCAGGGTAGGGTCTACATAAACCGCAAGAGCTTCCCCTCCATCAACTGCCAAGTCATGTGTGATGCCCAGGGCATTATCTTGAATGTGTGTGTTGGCAGCCCTGGAAGCTATCACGACTCCCACATCTGGCATATGACACAGCTGTACCAGACATTTTTCAGTGGGGACATCCCATATGGCCACCTAGTGGAGGATGCTGGTTACGCTCTGGAGCCGTGGCTGATGACAGCCATCAGAAATGCACACACACGCAAACAAGAACTCCATAATGAGGTACATGCACAAACCAGAATCATAATAGAGCGTGTGTTTGGGATGCTCAAGTGATGGTTCTGCTGCCTGGACATAACTGGTGGAGCCTTGCAGTACTATCCAGCTACATGTACACAAATGTTCATTGTATGTGCCATGCTACACAATATGATCCTGTGGAAACAGCTGCAGCAGGAACAGCAGGGGGAAAGGCCACACAGCCCCCCACCATTGCCAAGGCCATCACAGGCACAGAGGGACTTGGAGGAGGAACAACCTGAGCCTGCCATGCAGGCAGAAGGAGACGTGCCCAGTATGCCTAGGCTTTGGGAAAGAGGCAACTTGTAACACATACACTGACACTGTATGGACACAGGGAATGACACCTCTCTCTGACTCACACATACAGTAAAAGGGATACCCTATATGACACTACCAGTGCTTTACCATGTATAGGGAGTGTACGATGTGCATCCAACATAGTTAACCCTCCAGCACCGTCCTTAGTACTGGCACAGTCACAAGGTAAGTCACTCTTCCTATCAGTTGCTGAATAGAGTAGTATGTTCTGCTAGTTGTATCTATGGTATGGATGTGAGCATGCAAGGGAATCAGGTGGCTGAATGGGATGGCAACAGATACTGGGCACCTATATGGGCAGCATGAAATCCATAACAAATACTGGTGGCAACAATGTAGGCAGTACTAGACATGGTGACAAATCCCACTGCAGTAAATGTGGTGGCCCAAATGTGTGTCTATAGGACACAACACCAGCCTCAGTCAGCAGGACAGGTGTATATGACAATAATGAAAAGCTGTGCTAAGGCCTCCATTTGATGGCAATGGTGAGCAGCCCCCCTCCAGACCTACACAGACAGACTACAACAGGTCTGGCAGTTGTATGTTAGTTCTG